>NC_133658.1:931168743-931468743 GCF_037893015.1 Macrotis lagotis | reverse complement strand
ATGAGACACTATTCAAATGTCACATATTGAGAAACTGAGTCAGAAAGCGTTTAATCTCAGAACTTATGGAAACTGACCTAATGAGCCTTTGACTTGCAGTGTCCAACCCCCATTGCATTTTCTGGCTTCTATGATCTACCAGCATGTCTTTGATACCTGGATTTCTGACTCCAGATAGAAGGCCATTTTTCAATCCCATGATGTCTTTAACATCAACTTCCTATAATCATACAGATTCAACTCTAAATTTATAATCTAAAGTATCATAAAATGTCAGTGATTTCAGTTTTAAGTATAAGAAAAATAGGGTCAGCTAGGTGGCACAGTGGATAGAGCACCAGCCTTGGAGTCAGGAGGACCTGAGTTTAAATACGACGTCAGAAACTTAACAATTACCTAGCTGTGTGGTGTTGGGCAAGTAATTTAACCCCATTGCCCTGTTAAAAAAAAAAAACCCAAAACAGGAATAAGAAAAATATCACAGGAAAAAAATCACAAAATTTTAATCAATATTGAACAGGTGATTTTACAACAAAAGACTTCGAAATATATATCATGTAGAAACACTTTATAAAACCAGTTTGCTCTATTAATATGGTCACTGTTTATCCATATCTGAATAAACTTAGTCAACACACCATTTATTCTGGAATCCATTTAAATGCTGATTCTTAAACACTTGCATATATTCTACAGATCATCTAAATTTGAAATGTATAAAAACAATTTAGACAATGGCAATTCTAGATATCTTTGCTGAAAATAGAAAGAAATGAACACTCAAAAACCCCAACATAAATTATTTTAAAGTTTAGTAACCCCACCCTCTATATTGAGAACATTATAATTATTTTTTATTATCACAGAAATGCTATTAACATTTTTAAATATAAAACTACTGTTATAAAGTAATACCAAAAATCATACCAATTCTTATACCAATCATAAAATGAAAATGAGATTTTTCTGCAACTTAATCTTATATGTGGTAATCTCATAACTTTTAATATAACTATTATATGTGCCATGGAATAAATTTAGATCAAAGCAACAACATCTTTTCTGCGTGCAAACTTTAAATGCTTTTACTATTAATCTAATAGATGTTTCACAATACCGTTAAAAAAATAGAAACTTTTGTGACAACTATAAGGAATATCACATTATGGCAATAAATTAACTTACAGATTTGAAAGTTATTTTAGCTTATAGAAGTATTATAAGTAAATGTTTTACAAATCCATCTTTTTCTGAATTTTTAAACAACAATAAATATTCTAGATATTTAAATGACAGTAAATTAATTGAGAAATTTTAAAGTGATCCATTTCTTATTCAGTCTTAAAGCAAAAATAAATCTTAAAATTTGAAGACATCCAGCATAAATTGATATAAAATTTATTTTTATATCTTATCACAAATGACAAAGTTTACCAAGGCCTTAAGATTTATTCAAATAGAATTTTTTTCTTTAGTCATATAGATGGTTTCTTTGAATAGCACTGACAGATTTGTTGCCTATCTCACCTTAACTTATATAAGTATATTCTTAGATGGAACCTGTTTGATAATTTAAATTACACAATAATTCCCCTTTACAAGGATTTTACCAGTATTTTACAACACTGATACTTTTGCAACAGGTTAGACTCCAGTTCAGAAATGAGGTAATTAAGAAACTAAAAGTTGATTGAGCTCACTTCAAGAACCTGAACAAGGGGTAGGGGATAGGCCTGTATATTAGTTTTAGCAATATAAGCTACATGGTCAATGCAGCGGGAAAAATTTAAACATTTTTTCCTGTGCAAATTTCCTCTACTATATTCTCCAATAGCTCAAATTAACCTATTCGCCATTTTTCTTATACACAAACAACCTTAAGTCAAATTCATTTCAAAGATTGACTTTAAAGAGTGACATCACAGGATTAATCCATTCATATTAGCAATTAAGTTAATGAGAATGACAAAAATCAGATGGCTAAAATTCATAAATGCCTATCAGATTAACTTACAGAAAACTCCTGATAAAGATTTATGACATGTTCTAAATATTTTTTATGATCACAAGGTTTTCTTTGTGCTTAGCAATCTTATGAAATGCATAAGTTATAGCCAAAAAATCCCCCCCCCAAAATTGTTAACACTAAGCAATAATAAATACATATGAAATGCAATTTCCCTTAATTCATTCAGTCTATTTGTTTACATCACAATTGTAAAGCTCCCAATAACTGACCAATTCTTCTTAATATTTGAACCTTCAGGAACATCACAGTATCATAATCCACATTATTCATTTCTCAACTTAAACCCATCTAATTAATACAATATATTTTGAAATGCATAGAAAATCATATATAGTTCTCTAATTAAAAAGGTGGTCATGTAGCTTTAATACCTTTCTTAATTTATGTCATCCTGCTACTTTTCCCTTTGGAACTAAATTTTTGATTAAATCAAACCAGATTCAGGTCCTTAACTCTTAATATGTGTATCCCTATTTTTTAAAAATATCCAACAATATAAAAAACTTTTTCTTTCTGTCGTTTCTAACTGAAAACAGTTAATAGCAGAAAAAAAATTTCAGCCTCTATTCTTTATTCTGAATTCACCACTTGATGATTTCATGAGAACTCTCCAAACCACCACTGTTTCATGATTCATAACTCAAACATGAGCACATCCTAAAGCATTTCAAATGTGGGCTCCACACTCCCTGAAAGCTTTCTTTACTTTTTTTATAATGAACATATATGTATAGAGAGATAATTTTTAATAGAACAAAGATTGTGTGCTTTCATCTGTGTTTCAGAATTTTAGGGGTTCTGGCATAACTCCCCACCTTTGTACACCAAGAAAAGCCCAGGGATCTCAGAAATTAGATGTTTTCCAGAGAATGTATAGGGGAGAGAAACCTTTTAAGCAAAGCCCAGTCTTGATCAGCATCAGAGAATATGCACAAGGATATGTGGATCTAGAATGTGTAAAGTTTTTAATTCATGCTCTTCCCTTACCAAACTTCAGTGAATCCATCATGGTCATATAGAAGTCTGAAAATAGAAAAAAAATCCTTAATATCCTTAATAGCCCATGCATAGGAATTTGCTCAATATCTCTAAATGAACCCAAGCTACAAAGATTATCATTTTTGTATTTCTTTCTGAATTCTTCTCTTGTCTCTTCCTGGGAATAGATGTTGTGAGCAACCACTTAAACTAGTAAGGCAAGGGACCCCATTATGAGGCCTAGTATTCTCTAAACTTAGGAATTAATCTATCATAACATAGTTATGAGAAATTATGATTTTCACAACAGCATCAAGATATCCATAAGAAGAGTAAACTTCTCTGGAGACTATCATTTGATATCAAAGAGAACCGTCTTTCTCAAATGCTATTGGGCTTGGGGTAGTTTGAGTTTTAGGGGGCAGGGTGAGGACACTTTTCAAATTATAAAGTTATTTTCTGAACTATATAGGGCAAGACAAATCTTTCAAAGTCTAAGAGGATACATTCCATTCCATGTTATAGCTAAGAAAAATGCCCTTTGGCCAGCTAGTTTTTTTTTTTTTTAGGTTTTTGCAAGGCAAATGGGGGTAAAGTGGCTTGCCCAAGGCCACACAGCTAGGCAATTACTAAGTGTCTTGAGACTGGATTTGAACCCAGGTACTCCTGACTCCAGTGCCGGTACTTTATCCATTATGCCACCTAGCTGCCCCTTTCATCATTTGTTTTAAAACAAAATGTGCCCAATTAGATACAATTTTTAAACATTGGAACCACATTCTCAAATGTTTTTTTATTAGGTGTTTTTGTGTGTGTGTGTGTGTGTGTGTGTGTGCAAGGCCAATGGTTTGCCCAAGGCCACACAGCTAGGTAATTATTAAGTGTGTGAGACTGGATTTGAACCCAGGTACTCCTGACTCCAGGGCCGGTGCTTTATCCACTGCACCACCTAGCCGCCCCTCAAATAGTTTTAATTCATCATTCCACAGCATCATGGAATGTAGGATATTTTACTGTTTGGCTTCCACAAAACATTAAATTACAAAGACTGCCTTCTCCCTGTCGCTGGTGGCATCTACCTGTAGGTACTTGAGTGTAAGACAAAAGAAATGACCCTGAGCTGAGTGAGTTCTGACATTAAGCCTCCTTACCCAGAGGGAGGTCAAGAACGAGCTTCAACTAGTCCAGGATTGACCCAGGGTCCCTGTCCTCTGCAAATGCACCTGCTCAATGAAGTTCATACACATTACTGTTCACTCCCCTGTGCTCATTTGTATAATGACCTGAGGGAGGAAAGCATTACTAGAGATTGGTATGGGGATGAAAATTGATTAGATTGTAACTGACCAATGTTTGGGGCCAAGGGGAGGAACAACCCTTTCAAACTGCATATAAAACTGGACACTTACAATTCTCTGCCTTCCTCCCTAAAAGGAATGGCCCCTTTCCCCAGAAATGTTCGTTTTTTTCCCCCCAAGGCAGTGGGGTTAAGTGACTTGCCCAGCTTTACACAGGTAATTATTATGTGTCTGAGACCAGATTTGAACTCAGCTCCTCCTGATTCCAGGGCCGGTACTCAAGTCACTGTGCCACCTAACTTCCCCTATCAAAATTTGTTAATAAAAGCTCTATTAAACACTCAGGAATAAGTACTTATAATCACAATCCATTGCTAACATTAAGGATTTTTGTGATTTCCCAAACGGTATAAGAAGCACCTTGGTTTCTTTGTAATCATCATGGGATGGTCTCCATTACCTGTGTGGTTTTGTTTGGTCAAACCCAGAGAATTAAACTTCTTGTATAAACTATATTTTTCTTTCAGATTTGTGTTAACCCCATGTTTTTGAGATTCTTATAATTTTAGAGTTCATACAACATTGCATATATAGTAGTTTCCTAAAAATACTAATATAAACATGTTAAAATAAGATAAATGGTATTTTCAATTTAAAATGTGAACTAAAGTGATTGCTGGTCAATTGACATCAGTTTAATTCAAGGCATTTCCAAATAATCATACATAGAAAGTTGTCATGAATTCTGTCAATTTGATGGGCTGTGTGTATTCAGAGACCCAACAGCATGATTTTTTTTTTTTTAGATTTTTCAAGGCAAACGGTGTTAAGTGGCTTGCCCAAGGCCACATGGCTAGGTAATTATTAAGTGTCTGAGGCCGGATTTGTACCCAGGCAGTTTCAACTCCAAGGCAGGTGCTTTATTCACTGCACCACCTAGCCACTCTCCAACAGCATGATTTTGATCCAATTACTCTTATGATTCTTATAGTTTTTAAACATATGACCTTCTTATCAAATCTTATTTTGTGTTAAAGTCTGACCTCCCCAAACAAGGTCAAACATCAGAATTATCCTAATAAGGAAACATATGTTGCTTGAAATGATTAATTATCATTCAGTTTAGGACAAACAATCTGAATTTAAAACTATAAATGATACCCTAGGGAACCTCAGTTTACCCTCAAACGACAGGGCCTTCTCCTTAGTCTGCTCCCCAAAAGATTTCATGGCATTCTTTCTACTGAGAAGGAGGAGGGTCTTGATCTCAGGCTGGGGGAGGGAGGTGCATGAAGAAATAGTCGGGGAGCTCTCCAAGGTAATCACTGGTTTGGGGTCCAGGTGAAATAGGAGCCTTGAAGTGGAGTTTGGAGGACTGGGAGGAGTCAAGAGTGGAAAATGGGGATCATTTCAGGGGAAAGGACCAGACAGGTCCCTGAGATTTAGCCTTGGGACTAGGACCACCCTCCCTGAGTAGGCTATGTGAAAACAATAATAGTTTGTCATACCTGAATTGTGATAGAAAATTAATTCATTTTAGAGAATACTAGGTTGTATCAGGTCACTTTTTCTTCCTAGATAGAAATCAAGCTCCCCAAGTTAATTACTCTCCCACCCCCCTCCCCACGATGGTGAACACAGTCTGGTAAAAGCTGTCCATGTTTGTGTTTAATATATTTAGATTTTAGTCATTCTCTGTATGAGGAATTAGGACTAGGCGAAAAGAAAGAAAACATGGGCTAGGGAAGAAAAAACATAAAAGAAGTTTAAAAAGAGTGACCATAGTATCCATTCAGATTCTATAAGGTTTTTGTTGATTTTTTCTCCTGGATATGGAAGGCATTGTCCATAGCAGGTCTCCAAGGCCGACCTAGCTCCGACCTGCTGAGAGGAACGTAGTTGTTCAACTCACAGTGTGTGACTATGGACTTTGTTCTCTTGGTTCTGCTTGAAAGTGAACCAGTTTTCAAAGCACAACTCTCTGAACAGAGTGACTTTTTGCTTAGGTACATTCCTTGCCAAAGGGGGTTTGCTTGTAAGGAACAAGATGGAGAAAGGAAGGGATTACATTTCTCTATTAATTCAGAAAAAGGGGGGGGGCAAGATTACAGTATTTCTTTCTGCCCCCAATTCCAGTCATGTCAGACTCTTTGTGACCCCCTTTGGGGTTTACTTGGCAGACACTGCAGAGCTTACCCATTTCCTTCTCCAGGGCTTTTTACATATATGAAACTGAGTCAAACAGGGCCAGGAGACTGTCCCAGAGTCCCACAGCTAGTCAGTGTCCGAGGCCACATTTGATCTCATTACAATGAGTCTTCCTTATTCTAGGTCCAAAGGTTCTCAGTGTGTAATGATAATAATAATGATGATGATAATAATAATACTATGAGTTTTTTCAATTCTATTCCTGTTCAAAGGTTGCTTTTCTGAGCTGTCCTGAGGAATGTGTCCTTTTGGAAGACCAGCCCTTTCTACTTGCAAAAATGTTACCTTTCTCATGGAAGATAACTTTGGAGAAGAAAAGTTCCCTTTGTTATGTCTATACAGAATGGTCTCTTGGAAGTGGTCTCCCCTTGCTGCTCTGTAAGTTTTCTGATCTCCCTTTGCCTTGGGAGGGTCATTTACTAAAATCACCTCCACCTATAGGTTAAGGATAAATCCTAGAGAGTCAGGTTTCATGTCTAACCTACATTTTATATCATTCTATCTAATGAAAGAAATGCTGATCTTTTTCAAAATAATAAATCCTGAGCTATTTCAACTCAAGGGCTAATTATGAATTCCTTAGCTTTTACAACAGTTCTCAATCTTTAGGGGCAAAACCAGCCTCTCAGGCTACGTTTGGACAGACTGCTCTCACAGGGACTTCTCCCTAACGGATCTTTTTTCTTTTGGTTTTTGCAAGGCAGTGAGGTTAAGTGTCATAAAATGTGCGAGGCTGGATTTGAACTCAGGTCCTCCTGACTCCAGGGCTGAGGCTCTATCCACTGTGCCATCTAGCTGCCCCCCTGACAGATCTTGAAAATAGGATGTACTGCGTCTCCTTGAGTGTCCCAGTCACCCAGTTTCTTGTTCTGGAACACATTGCCGACTGACCCCTGCCTTGTAGATGAATCCAGGTCACACTGACAGGGGTAGTGAGGATTCCAAGTAGTCAAGTATGTGATCTTCAGGTGGGTTGGTTTTCTGGCCCTCCTGCCTATTCTGGGTCTTGTGTTTCCAGAATAGATGGCAACCCAAGAAATCCATTTTAGTGAACTTCTCACTGACTCAAGTTCTTTGAGCACCTTCTTAATCTGTGAGGTAATTAGTATATTTGTTCAGGGCCCCAGACTTCCCTTGTTAGACAGGATTTAGGGAAGGGACTGAGTTGTGGGAACTAAGCAAAGTCCTTGCAGTTTTCTTTTCCAACCTAGGAAGGGGGCATATGAAGGAGACCTTGAACATAAGTCTCAAAGATAAAGAATTTTAATAGATACAATGGACTGACTTAGTTTCTCCATTTTTGATCAACTTCACCCCTGTTCATTGAGGGAGCTATTCTTATTACTTGCATTTCAGTTAAGAAAATTGAGTCAAACAGAGGTCCAATGAGTTCCCATGGTCACATAGCTAGGACGTGTCTGAGAGTGGATTTGAACTGAGGTCTTCCTGATCTTCTACCATTTCCTAGTTCTACTAAACTTATCTTAGTGTGCCCATCTGCCCACAGTCCCTCCAATATAGACTGTGTATGGAATGATGAAAACTGGAATCAAGTTCAGAGTCTGAGTTGGAGAACAGAAAAGGGCCTTTTTATTTGTCTTGTGAGCAAAGGATACAATTCCCTTCTCCCCTTTGCTCAAGCAGCATCAACCAGGGAGTGTCAAAAAGAAGCTCACAGGCTTCTTTTATTCCAATATGAATATCTCTGAATTCTGTCTTCTCTCACCATTGACTGGTAAGAAAAGCTCACAATCTATTTTACTAATACTACCCAAACAGTGCAAAACCAATTCAATCCTCATCATACTAATTATTCATACCTAATCTCTATCCCATTAGAAAGTTATAGTTTTCAATCCCTTATTACCATAGCTATTCATAACTAATCTATGCCTTATTAAAAGAATTGTTTTACAGGGACAGTTAAGAGGCGCAGTAGATAGAGCACCAGCCCTGGAGTCTAGAGGACCTGAGTTCAAATTCACCCTCAGACACTTATTAATTACCTAGTTGTGTGACCTTGGGCAAGTCATTTAACCCCACTGCCTTTCAGAAACCAAAGGGAAAAAAAAGTAATGTTTTACAAAACTTCTTTATACATTTCATTTTACCAAATTTGGAGGCATCTAATCAGAAAGGAAGCTATTCCAGTTCCCAGTCAAATTGCCTCATTCTAAGAAATTTTCCTTTTGTAAGGAAAGGAAAGGGACTAATTTGTGGAGAGAAGACTACAGATAAGAATGCATAATAGTGTATTCATGAAGAAGCTTTATAGAAGGTGATCTCTCACAGTTGTGTATAAGAATGTATTCATGAGGAAACTTCACTGAAGGTCATCTCTCACAACTGTTATAAATGGCTCCTAATTATAAAAAATTATTATGCAGTGATTAAATGGTTCTTATTAAGTTTTCTGCAGAAAAGGGCTATCTCCTCTAGTGGGGAAAAGCCCTGAATTGTGAGAATGTCAGTCTTCTATATAAATTGAAAGACTTTCTCCTCCCCTCTGAGTCAGCCATTGGTCTGAATCACCAGGGGTCCAATCTAATCAGTATGATGATCCCAGAGCAACTAGGTCAACTCAGGCCTAGATGGAGCAGTAATGATCCGGGAATGATCACCTTGAGAGACCACTCCCAGTTCTGAGATTGGTGGGGGTCAGTGCCTTTGATAACCCTTTTGTCTTATTCTCACCTACCTGTAGGTAGGCACAACTACCATAGACAGACCCCAGTCTTTGTAGATCCTAGACAACTTCTTCCTTACAGAAATACTTTATATTCCTCACAGATTGTTTTAACTTAAAATTAAGAACCTTAAAACATAATAACAACAATATTAAAAAATAGATTAGACATGAAATTTTATTCTCTTGGATTTTCCAAACCACCAGTAAACAATGGAGATCATCTAAAAACTATCCTCTGCTGAAGATCAGAAAATTTATATAGCTTTAGGGGCGGCTAGGTGGCACAGTGGATAAAGCACTGGCCCTGGAGTCAGGAGTACCTGGGTTCAAATTCTGTCTCAGACACTTAATAATTACCTAGCTGTGTGGCCTTGGGCAAGCCACTTAACCCCATTTGCCTTGCAAAAACCTAAAAAACCCCCGAAATTTATATAGCATTAAAGGGAGTAGAACAGAATATACATAACATGTGTAGACAAACACTTGGAATACTCACTCCAGGTGTTCACATGGACCTATGAGAGAGCATTCTGTGTTCCTACTGATCTGATCAGCCACAGTCAGACATCATTTGTCTCAGTGATGTGTTTTGGTCTTCTTTGGTAAGGAAGAACAAGATAAACCAAGGAACCAACCAAAGATAAGTAGTTGGAGCATAACCTATTTTGCTTAAGATGAAGGAAAGGAAAAAAAAAAAGACAGGTAGCAAAAGCACAAATAAGTAAGCATCCCAATCAGAATTTTTTTTTTTAAAAAAAAAGGGGAAAAGAATCTATACATGACTATAATAGCTCTTTTGGTGCTGGGAAAGAAATGGGAATTAAGGGAATGCCCATTTATAGGGGAATGACTGAATAGGTTGTGGAGCATGACGGTATTATAATGCCATTGTGCTGTAAGAAATGACAAGCAGAAAGTTTAAAACATGGAGAAAGCCTTAAATAAACGGATACAGAGTGAAGTGGGGAGAACTAGAACAGTTGACATAGAAACAACTAATATAATACGCTGAAAAACAGTGTATGTGATTTAGCTCTTCTTAGCAATACACTGATCTAAGACAAGCCAAAGGACTCATGATGAAAAATACTATCCCCCTCCTCAGAAAGAACTAATTGAGTCTGAACCAGACCTAAAGCATACTAAGTTTAATTTTCGTTCTTTTTGGACCAATTTTACTTCTACAAAATGACTGATAGTGGAAATGTTTTGCATGATTGTATAGGTTTAACCTATTTCAAATTACTGTCTGTGAGAGGTAATAAGAAGGAAGGCAGGTCAAGATTTCAAGAACTCAAAATTTAGAGTAATCAATTTAAAAAAAATTTAAATGTGATGGGGGGGAATGAAATGTTCTTTTTTTTAAAAAAAAAGTAATAGTCAAAGGCACCTGGGTGGCACATAGGTAGAGGACCAGGTCTGGAGTCAAGAGAATCTGAATTCAAATTCATCCTCAGATATTTACTAGATATATATCCCTGGACAAATGACTTAAGCATGTTTGTCTCAGTTTCCTCACCTGTAAAATGAGCTGGGGATTAAAATGGCAAGTCATTCCAGAGTCTTTGCCAGGAAAACCCTAAGGTGTGTCACAAAGTCAAAAGTGATTGAAACTACAATAAATAGCCATTGACAAATAGATAGAAGCCAAAAGACATAAACAAAGAATACTTAAATGAAGAACTGCCAACTCTTCCCAACCATATGAAAAAATGTCTCCAAACAGGAAGAGGACAAATGTAAACTAAAACAACTGTGAGGCTTCAGCTCCTGGTCTGAAAATTGGCAAGACGGACAAAAACTGGGTAAGAGACATCGAAGTATAATTTAAGTCTTTACAACTACTCCTGGTCAAACTTGATGTTTCTTAGCTATTTTGAGGAACGTAATGGGTCCTTCTTAGACTTTGATAAGAAGCCTTATCTTGCCCTCCTTAGTCCAGAAAAGAATTGCATCCTTTATAATTTGAAAGGAAGATCTTCTCCTAATGCAGGAAAGAATTTTGTCCTACTTTAGACACTCACCCTACCCCTGGTACTTAAACTCAAAAAAATTACTTCCCTCAGGGAAAATATCCATGTAGAAGAAAGGTTCAGAGATCAAAAAATAACAATACTAAACCCTTTAGTCCTGTCTTGTAGTGTCCTGTGAGAAATCACTTCAGAGTCCTTCGTGTCTCAGCCACTTACAAGTATGTCACACAGCCGCTGCCATGCTGCAGAAGCCGCTGCCATGGTGCAGGAGCCGCTGCCATGCTGCAGGAGCCGCTGCCATGCTGCAGGAGCCGCTGCCATGCTGCAGGAGCCGCTGCCATGCTGCAGGAGCCGCTGCCATGCTGCAGGAGCCGCTGCCATGGTGCAGGAGCCGCTGCCATGGTGCAGAAGCCGCTGCCATGCTGCAGAAGCCGCTGCCATGGTGCAGAAGCCGCTGCCATGGTGCAGAAGCCGCTGCCATGCTGCAGAAGCCGCTGCCATGCTGCAGGAGCCGCTGCCATGCTGCAGGAGCCGCTGCCATGCTGCAGGAGCCGCTGCCATGCTGCAGGAGCCGCTGCCATGCTGCAGGAGCCGCTGCCATGCTGCAGGAGCCGCTGCCATGGTGCAGGAGCCGCTGCCATGCTGCAGGAGCCGCTGCCATGCTGCAGGAGCCGCTGCCATGCTGCAGGAGCCGCTGCCATGCTGCAGGAGCCGCTGCCATGGTGCAGAAGCCGCTGCCATGCTGCAGAAGCCGCTGCCATGCTGCAGAAGCCGCTGCCATGGTGCAGAAGCCGCTGCCATGCTGCAGAAGCCGCTGCCATGCTGCAGAAGCCGCTGCCATGCTGCAGGAGCCGCTGCCATGCTGCAGAAGCCGCTGCCATGCTGCAGAAGCCGCCGCCTCATCGTTTTCAGCTGGTGCAAATTCTCTCCTTTCGGAGAAGGGGAGGCCCTTTTCCACTTGTATTGGCAGCCGTGTGATATTTCTGCATTTCCGCATGTATCACAACGCCCCCCCCCACACACACACACACTTTGGAATGCCCGTCTAGCCTTTGCCGCTATTGACTTTGTACTTGGCTGCGGGGCTGCTAGAGCGGGAAGAGCCGGACCCCGGGGGAATTAGGACGTTTCATGGGCCGAGCGAGGAGAACTCGGGCGAGGTTTGGGTGCCAGAGTTCCAGAGGAAATAGCAGGCAACGCTAAAGACCCCAAATGGGCAGTGACAAGGGGAAGCTGCCGCCCCCCGGAATAGGAAAGCGCGAACCCACTACGGAGCGAGTCTGGAGGAAAGGCTGTGGCAGGATTCTGAGACCCAGCTGGATCGGGAAAGGCAGGAGGGAGCCGGGAGCGCGGGGCCCGGGACCCTGTCGGGGCCCTCGGCCCGGCCCCAGCTCCCCGGGGCCCCGGGCCGCGCTTCTTTGTTCAGGAGGGGGCGGGGCCCGGGCGGTGGGGGCGGGGCCCGGGCGGTGGGGGCGGGCCCGAGGCCCCGGCCCGGGCTGTGATTGGGCGAGGCGGCTGCGCGGGGGCGGGGCCGGCGCGGCTCTCCCAGAGTGCTCTGCCCGCCGCCCCTCCCCCTCGGCCCCCGGAGCCCGCGCTGTGCTTGCAGCACCCAGGTAGGCCCGAGCCCCCGCCCCGCCCCCCCGGGCCCCGGGGCCTCTCCTCCAGCGGCCCCCCACAATCCCTGCTCACCCGGCGGGCCCTGGAGGGGTCTGACCCCCCCATCCGCCCCCAGCCCGCCTGCCCCTGTCCAGGGTCCTGGACTAGCCTGGCCCGGCCCCGGCCCCTCCCCGCCGACCCCCATCCCAGGCCAGCTTTTGTCTCGGGGTTGCCCTGGTCCCCCCCCCCCCCCGCCTCCTGGTGGGGTCCGGAGAAGAGGTGGGTGTCAGGTGGGGAGGGGATGCTGGGAGGCCAGAGGACCAGTGTGGGGGGGGGACTCGGAGCCCCCAGAGCCCCCGGTGCCTCTGGGGGCTCCCCAGGAGGGGAGGGGGGGCTTTGCCTGGGAAGGCCCGACTGTCCCGGCCGAGCCCCCTGTGCAGGGTGGGGTGTCGGGGTCTGGGCCTTTCTCACTCCTCCCTCCCTCCTCCCAGGCCGGCCTCCTGCTCCGGAAGACAATGGATCCCCCCTCTCTCCCCCTCCCGGATCCCTGTTCCTTCCCAGCTCAGCCTGCAGAGGACCAAGCAGGGAGCCTGGAGGGCATGGCCCCCGGGCACCCCAGTCCCCCAGCCCAGGTGAGAGCAGCCCTTGGAAAGCCGACCAAGATCAGCCATGGAGGCCCCATCCCTTGGCATAGAGGATGCTCTGGGAGGCTGTCAGGGCCTCACAGATGAATCATTTCCTCATAAAAATAGGCATGAGATTGAATCAAGTACGAGCCCCTCTGCCCTGCTCTCTGCTTTTGGGGTTCAGACTGAATCACGGGCTTTGGGGTTTCCAGCACTGATCCCTCTCGCCCCAAGTTGCTGTGCCCTCTCCCCATTTTTTGTTTTGAAGTTCTCATTCCAGCTGACTCCCAAGGATGACCACCTCCGCCTTAGTCTCTGGTCCAGAGGGATCATGTCTTTGGTCTCTTGGGGCCCACCTGGTCCCCTCTCCATACACACAACTGCAGGGATGGGGGTTTATTTGGGGGTGGGGTTCTGGTGACCAAACTCTCCCATGGGACAACTGAAGGTTCAGGAAACCCCTTTCCCCTGAGTCTTGTAGGACAGAGCCCTGAAGGCCTCCCCAGCTCCTGTCCTTGGCAATGCAGTCAGCGGAGCAGACAGTGGCCTCCTGGGGCTGCTCAGGCCCCCCAGCCTTCCCAGGCCTCTCTGACTCCCTCTCCTTTACCAGTTCTTAGGTCTGGTCAGTAAAGAGTTGGAAAGGCCCTACTGTGTGTCAGCGCTGTTGGAGCCTTCAGTGGCCACAGAGGAATATACCCACCCCCAGGGAGCTCCCAGTCTGTCGGGCAGAGAAACTGGCAGCAGCTGGGTCCAAAGTGGTTCTCCAAGGGGGAGGTGGGAGGTTCTTGGAGAGGGAAGGCTCTGGCAGCTTCAGGGCCCAGGGACATCACTTTGTCAGAAGGAGAGGCAAGAGCTGAAACTTGAAGGAAGACCAGAGGCCTGGTGAGAAGTTCCAACTCCCCGGGCCTAGGAGCCCTTGGAAGACACAGTCAGGTGAAGGGGGTCCTGATCAGGGGTCAGCTTGGAGGCCACTGTATCTGGGGCAGAGAAGAGGAGGAGAAGGAGAGGAGTGAGATGTAGTTAGAATAGAAAGGGGATTGACCCAGGTTGTAGCCACCCCCTGGGGACCATCTGAGCCATCTTTGACATTGCTTCTTATTTGAGCCTGTTGCAAGAATTGTCAGGGTCCTTGCTGGAGGCAACTGAGGAAGCAGCCTGGCAGGGTGGCCACCATTGTGTATCCACCGAAGACTGATCACCCTCCTCTAGGGGAGATGGACCCAAGTGTCCTTCAGTGTTACCAATGTTTTAAATTCATACACAGATGTATATGTGGATTGTCTGCTCCAGAGGGAATACATAGAATTCCCTGAAACTAGAAAAAGATGGTGGCCCCTTCATCCTCCAACAGTAGTATTTTAAATTTTTGTTTATTTAATTTTATTGCATAAATATTTTATTTGTTCTTCCAATTACATACCATGCTAGTTTCTACCAGTCATCTTTTCTTAGCAAGGTTTTGAGTTCTTCAGTTTCTCTTCCTTCCTTCCCCCTTCTCTCACTAGAATGCAATTTGATAGAGACTTTATATTTGCAACCAGGATGAACATAGATGGACACTGATCATGTGTGAGAGAAGAAGTGGATCCAAAAGGGAGAAAGCAAACATTAGGGATAACATAATTGCATAATACTTGAGACAACTTTTAAAAATTAAAGATAATAAGCTTTGGTCTTCATTCAAACGCCACAGTCCTTCTCTGGATACAGAAGGCATTCTCCATTACAAATCCCCTACAATTTTCCCTGATTATTGCTCTGATGGAATGACCATGTCCATCTTGGTTGATCATCAGCCCATGTTGTTAGTGTGTACAGTGTTCTTCTGGTTCTGCTCACTTCACTCAGCATCAGTTGGTGCACGTCTTTCCAGGCTTCCCTGAATTCCTGTCCCTCCTGGTTTCTAAGAGAACAATAGTGTTCCATGACATACATATACCACAGTTTGTTCAGCCATTCCCCAATTGATGGGCATTCACTCAATTTTCAATTCTTTGCCAGCACAAACAGGGCTGCTATGAATATTTTTGTACAAGTGATATTTTTACCCTTTCTCATGATCTCTTCAGGATACAGACCCAATAGTGGGATTGCTGAATCAAAGGGCATGCACATTTTTATTGTCCTTTGGGCATAATTCCAAATTGCTCTCCAGAAAGTTGGAACAGGTCACAGCTCCACCAACAATGCATTAGCGTCTCAGAATTCCTACATCCCTTCCCAACACTGATCATTATCCTGGCTGGTCAGACACCAACTAAGTAGTATTGCTAGAAAAGTCCTTGCATATTCTGGATCTGGGTTTCTGTTCAAGATCCCCAAGGTCCTTAGTTAAGGGTCTCAAAGCAGGAGGGGGAAGTGATCCAGCTTGAACCCAGGCTGAGTTCAAACAATGCAATAAAGATTTTCTCATAATTCTGATAATTGAACAAGGACTTCACAGCTTCCTCCTTTCCATACCTGTGGTCCTCTGCCAGAAGACCTGAAAATATTTCTTGGGATTTACAGGCCCTAAATCACTCTGGTTTTCAGGGATTGTCCAACAATTGGTCTTGGGCTAAGCCCAGTTAATCCTTATTTGAACTCTGGTTGGGAGTGAGTATAAATAGCGGTTGGTTCTGTTTTGACCAGAAACTCTGAAGGTGTTCCTTCCTAGTTTGACTTTTGTTTTTAACTAGGCAAACAGAATATTCATTGCTTCATTTTATTTAGCTATCTTAATCACCACTCTGGAGGTGAAAATGAGGCTGCTGACTTTGCAGAGTGCCCTCAGCTCACTTAAATCCCATTTACTTACATGTCATAGGATCAAGTCCCAGAGGTCATGGTCTTCTTGGAGAAGCAAGGACCAAGGACAAACAACAATCGACAAAAAGAATGAGCTCATTTAACGCTGACTCCAAAATTCAGATGCTTTCTTGGGTGCCTCCCCTTACTTATTGAGGCCATTGAATTTCTAGATCTCCCAAGGTCACTCGCAAGCTTTTGATCTAGTAGACTGATGACTAGGCCAGGAGGTAAATCTTGGATGGAGAAGGAGGGGCAGAAACAGCTGGTGATTTTCATAAGTGATACTGATAAGAGAGATGCAAGGATTCACTGAATTTAGAAAGAATTCCACAAAGCTTTTTCTTTTTTGGCAAGGCAATGGGGTTGAATGACTTGCCTAGGGTCACACAGTTAAGTAAGTATTAAGTATCTGAGGTCAGATTTGACTCCAATGCCAGTGTTCTGTTCACTAGATCACCTAGCTTACATGAATCCACACCGATAACTCCCATTATCCAGTGACATGTATACCTGAGTGAGACCAGAAAACCAAATCGTTGAGGTATAGGACACAAATGTTCTTGGAAAGAATTCTGACTCAGACTTTTTCCCAAATCAAGATGCAGGTTTAGGGTTGGGTAATTAGGGTCATGCAGATGAGGGTCCTGCTTCAGAGACTTCATCTTTTCAGGCTAGGGCAGGGATTTGTTGATTCCTTACAAGAGAGCAAGATCTTTCCCAAAGTTTCAATGAATTCATCAAAAATCACTACTAGGAAAAATAAAGTGGGAGAATGATCAATAATTTTAACAAATTAAGTGAAATGGCAGGATATTGACAAATATATGAATTTTCTCTGTTAACAGAAGACCAGGGCATCAGGGAATTGATGCTTTGACATGCGAGTGAAATGGATAAGTCACAGTTTCTTGGAGACAATGTTCATCCAGTGATTAAGTATAGGCAAGAAAGATGCCTTTTGCTCTGTTAAGAACCAAAAAAATGGGAGTCAAAGACCCTACCCAGTAAGAAAGAAATGTAGCAAAGAAGAGCCTCTTTAGCTTAAAGAAAACCAATCTGGGAGGGGGGGACCCTCAGGGATTCTGGACCACGAAGAAGCAATTGCTGTTTTCATTCAATCTGAGCTAATGAGGGCCCCAGGAATAACCAACCTGAGACACTTTGTTGGTCAATCAGCATAACTGATCATATCAAAAAGAAAACTTAAAGAAGCATTCACCTTTGACAAAACACTACCCCTTTCCTATCAAAAACACTAGGGAGCAGAAGAATAAATGGAGTTGTCTTTAGAATGGTAAACCAGTATCTATTGTGAAAGTGAGATTTCTTTCTCTCTTTTTTTTTGGGGGGGGGGTTACAAGTCTATGGGGTTAAGTGACTTGCCCAAGGTCACACAGTTAAGTAATTAAGTGTCTGAGACCAGATTTGTACTCAGGTCCTCCTGACTCCTGGGCTGGTGCTCTATCCACTTCACCACCTAGCTGCCCCAAGATTTCTTTAATATTCTATATCTGATTAAATATTACTGTATCAAACTTTATTTAAGGTTTTTAAGTCTGAATGTTACTTTGTGCTCTGCTCAAAGTCTCTTGTTTTTCATATGAAGATTGACTCTGTGTTCAACAGCCTGGTCCACCTCAAAGGCCATCTACTAATTTGGCTTTCCCAGGTGTGTCAACAATTAGACACAGTCATCATGGGAATTCAAAACACTGGTTTGGTTCTCAGGGTATTTGAGATGTCCAGCCTCTCCTATTTATGACCCAGCAGTTGACCTATTAACTCATAGTCTCAACTCTTGTTCTCTCATGGTTTTCTCCTTCTAAGGGAATGTTTAGATCATGCATTTCTCCCAAAGAAACTGGCAGCATTTTTTTTTGATTAATTTGTTTAAACAAAATCCAAGCTCATGAAAAATTCCTTTTTAATTTAATTTAATTTAATTCCTCCCTTCTCCATCATTGAAACTATGCTTTCTTTGTAACAAAATATATATAATTAAGGAATATATTTCTCAGACAAAAGAAAGCAAGTATAAAGCAAAGTTATAAACTGTTCTGGCTATGGTAAAACAGCCCCAGAATAACCTCAAGCCCTCTATAAAACAAACAGATAACTCCTTTTCACTTGCCATGGAACCACTTCATATCATTCATACCATCCAGATTCTCAATAGTATCTCTTTACAATCCTCTGTATCTTTTTATTCAGATTAGATATCATCTTTACTGTTCAGGAAGCAAACTAAATCTTTTCTTTATTATCTTTTAAGTGATCACATAAAACTCCACTCATTTCCAGAATACTCAGTATTTTCCAGCTTCTCAAATATTCTTCATGCATTTTTTAATTGAGATATCACTTATCTCAGGTCATTTTCTCCTTTTCTCTCCAATAGAAAAACCTACTTCAGAGATGGAACACATACTTTCTCCCTGATTCCATAGGAAGACATTTTTCAGCTCTTTTTTTCCCTAACTAATCATTAGGCTGTTCATATTGATGATTTCAAGTGTTGACATTGACATTCGTAAAGGGTATGGCCATCACTGAAATGCCTTCTCTTTGCTTCAGTTTCCTCCTAAATGGACGATGTTAGACTAGGGGAATTCTGAAGTATCCTATAACTCTACATCCTATACTCTTGATAATTTAGGAGTTGGTAACATTCAAGGATGTGACTGTGGACTTCACCCAGGAGGAATGGGGCCTCTTGGACCATCCTCAGAAGGAGCTGTACAAAGAGGTCATGTTGGAGAATGTATGGAACCTCTTCTTTGTGGGTAAGGATGCTTCCCTTCCCAATCTTAGCCTCTGTTTCCAAGGGTGCGGGATTGGGAGTATTTATCAATTATTAGAAAGAAAAATACTGGTCTCCTATGTCTAAGAGACAAGGTCCTCTTGCTCTTCAATGTCCTGTAAAAGGGTAGGAACCTTGAGGGTTCCTAGATGTCTTCAGGTCAAGGATAAAATTAGGGTGGAAGCATCTCAGAGGTGGAACTAATCTCAGAGGTTATTTAGTCTAATCTCTACTAAGTTTATCAGCACTGAAGGGGAGAACAGATACATGTGTTAGACCATATTCACTTTACCTAAAGAGAACTAAATTACAAGTTTCTCTCCAAGCTCATCCTTGATTCCTCATGTCCAGGGCTTCCAGTTTCCAAAGAAGATGTGATCTCTCATTTTGAACAAAAGGGAGCACCCTGGTTGCTGCAGCAAGATGGACTGGGGAGCTGCTGCCTAGGTGAGTGTGGTGAAAGCAGGTAGATGAGAGATGTGTTTACTAGAGGCTCCCCTGTGTTGTGGTGAAAGCAAGCCCTAGACTTCGGGGCAGGAATACCTGTGTTGGAATTTGTTTTTTCAGATTTTTTTTTTTGGTAGTGACTTCCTGAGCAAGTCCCTGAACCAATGAGCAGTTGACGATGTAAGGAAAGGCAAGGGTCTTACCCAGCTTCATGGAGCTCATAGTCTGGAGGGGCAGAAAATACATAAATATCTATATATAAACCTACTATGGATAGAATAAATTGGAACTGATCAAGAGAGAGAAGGTCCTAAAGTTAAGGAGGAATGAAATAAACTGATTATAGAAAGTAGGCTGTGACTACAGCTTCAGAAAAGCCATGGCAAGCATCCTGGGCAACAGGGAAAGGGTGAAAAAGTCTCAGGGTTAGGGAGTGGAGAGTTCTCTTCCTGGAACAGAAAAAAGATCCAGTTTTTTAGTGAATTATGGACCAGGCTCTCAGTTGATAAAATATGGAGAAAGGAAGATGGGTGCAAGTTAGCCAGAACAGACAGTGTGGGGTTGGATGACAAGATCTCAAAAAGCTGCTTGGCTCAGTGACCTAGGGAGTCAATCAGGGAGATGTCAGAGATTGTCTTGCCACAAGGTGGGCCCAGCTGAGTACACCCAGCCAGCACGTGATTTTCTCTGTGTGAATGGGGCTGCCATACTTGGAAATCATCTAAGGCTAAGTTTTTATAAATCATCAGCTCAAGTGCTTTTCTTGATTTCTGTAATTCCATTTCTGTCTTATTCTTGGCGAATCATTGGCCAGTTTCGTATCGGTAACCAATAACTTGGTTTTGGGAATTGGCATGGGAGGAAAAGATTCCCAGGTTTTCCATAATAGGAAACTCTACAGGAGCCTAGACAGAAACATCTGATTTTCAGCACTGGGTCTAGGTTTCAAAAGTGATTAAAGATTAGAAAGAGATAAATGGATGACTGAGGTCAGAACTTGCCTTTGACAACTAGGGAAGGGAATAGAAGGCAGAGACTGAGCCAGAGCCCGGGGCTTGGGTCCACCCTGGATCCAGTCAATTTATCAATCATTGATTAAGCACCTTCTATCTTTTTCCCATTGTGCTCACCCTGAGTATGCAAAGGAAGGCAAAAGGCATTGAATCCCTGCTGTCATTGAGGTCATAGTCTACTAAACAAATATTGAGTTGGTATGAGAATCAGGAGATCATGACCTTCACACTTAGCTGATCCAGATGGAAATACTTGTCATTCAACTTGGACATAGGGAAAGAGGAATGACTATAATTATAGTTTTAGAAAGTGAGCAGAATTGGGGAAGAAAGAATAGAAACCAATATATAGAATGAAAATAGTAGCAGCACAGACATTTTGTTGTTGTTCAATTTCCAGTCTTTTCTTACGCTTTGTGACCCCATTTAGAGGTTTGTTTTTTTTTGACAAAGATATGGGAGTGGTTTGCCATTTCCTTTCCAGCTCATTTTACAGATGAATTAATGAAAAAGGTTAAGTGACTTGCCCTGAATCACACAACTATTAATTTTGGAAGGACAGGAAGAAAGAATGAAGTATGAGTCTTCCTGACTTCAGACTGGGTGCTCTATCCACTGTACCAACTAGCTAGCATTTACATAGGAAGGAAGGCGGGGGGGGGGGGGGGGGGAGGGGGAGGGCGGGGAGTGTGCCATACATTTTATAAATATTATCTCATTGGATTCTATAATAAAACTAGTAGTTACTGAAAAAGTTCCTACATGTATGGTTGGGAAATGGAAGAAGAACTGGACAGGCTCTTGCTTTGGGATGGAAATGCATATTTTCTTTTTGATTTTGTTTTTAGCTTTCTAACTAATCAATTCAATGAATTATTGGTTACTATATAAAAGATTTTCATCTTGGCTCATGACAGTATATTGATAATGCTAAATGAGCTGGAAGGTCAATTTTAGATTTTGTTTTGTTATTTTTTTCAAACTATTCTTAAAAATCACCTCTATAAGGACAGAATTTCTTCAGTCTTCAGTTTCTCTTTTCACCTGTTGGCAATCCAGCTCCACTTTTACTGAAACTCTACTGAATGACTAATCTTTATTGCCAAATAATTCCTTGGAGAGACTGCCAGGGAGACAAAGAGTAATAGAAATGGATGATGGTTCCCAGTAAGGAGGGTCTATGCATGTCAGTGACATTTTGCACATGGAAGTTTGGTCATTTGATGTCAAGTGGAAAGTGATATACTTAGTTTGATATATCTATGATGTCATCACTTTATGATCCCCAAAAGCTTTATAGGTCTGATTTTAGTGGTTTGGAATCAGTGCAGACAGAATCTTGTTATGGTGGAAACCATACTTGCTATCAGAAAGGAAAAATGTCTTTGAAGCAAAATTGGATCTTTCTTTATTGGTTAGGGTGCCAGTGACAAAGTTTTAGCACAAATCCCTTGGACCACTGCCTAGAACCTCCAATGGCCTTGTGAGCCACTGAATGGGAAGGACTGCAAGAGGCATGCTGTTCACTTCTTTAAAAGTATGATGGACTCAAGTTCCTTTATGAGTTACATATTTTCAGACATGGAAAATGACATGCAGTTTTTTGAACTTGTGTTCTATATATATGGAATTTTTTTCTAAATGTCTATGTTTTAGGCATCGAAAGATAATTTTTTTTATACAGAATTAGTAACTGTCTTGCCCAAACACAGTAATGTGAAGCAAAAAGATTCAAAGTGGAGACAAGTTGTCTAGTACTATGTATAGAGCATGCTCAGTCATGATGTTTGAGTTCCAATCTTGGCTGCTGATATTTGGGTGAAGTCACCCAGTCAATCTGAACTCATGGCATGAATTGTGAATGTAACGAGAATGCTAGTCCTGCCTGTGTCACAACAGGTTTAATGAGATTGTGAATAATCAGGTGATTTAATATGAGCTGACTACTTTTTCAAATAATTGTTTGAATTTAAGTTTAAAGAGTTTTCTCTTTGCCTGTGGAAAAAGAATGTAAATCAGTTTGCATTCTGCCAGTGGAGAGAAGGGGATATTATTATACATGTATGTGTATATAGGTGATTGTGTATGTCTACTTAATATTTGTGTCCTTTAGAAAGAGACATGACACTTGAAGTCAATGAGAATGCTGCAGAGAGAAGGCCTTCAGAGGAAAATAGTCACGAACAAATATTCATGAATGACAGTTCCTATGACTACACTTGGAGAGAAATCTCTGCTATATATCAGAGAATTCCCACTGGAGGGAAACCATGTGAAAGCAATCAATGTGGGAAAACTTCCCAAAATAAAGATAAACTTGCTAAATGTGAGAAAATCCACATTAAGGACAAACCTAATGAATGTAATCCACATGGAAAGACTGTTACAAGTATAGTCAAACGTACTGTACATCAGAGAACTGATACTGCAGAGAAACGCTATACATGTAATCAGTGTGGAAAGATTTTCACACAGAGCTCCAGTCTTAGTGTACATCAGAGATACCACCCTTTGGAGAAGCCTTATGAATGTAATCAGTGTGGAAAGACTTTCAGATTGAGCTCCAGTCTTGCTGGACATCAGAGAATCCATAGTGGGGAGAAACCTTATGAATGTAATGAATGTGGAAAAACATTCAGGTGGAGCTCCCATCTTGCTGGACATCAGAGAATCCACACTGGAGAAAAACCTTATGAATGTAATGAATGTGGAAAAACATTCAGATGGAGCTCCCATCTTTCTGACCATCAGAGAATCCACACTGGGGACAAACCTTATGAATGTATTCAATGTGGAAAGACTTTCAGACAAAGCTACAGTCTTGCTGGACATCAGAGAATCCACACTGGGGAGAAACCTTATGAATGTAATCAGTGTGGAAAGACTTTCAGACAGAGCTACAGTCTTGCTGGACATCAGAGAATTCACACTGGAGAGAAACCTTATGAATGTAATCAGTGTGGAAAAACATTCAGATGGAGCTCCCATCTTGCTGACCATCAGAGAATACACACTGGGGATAAGCCTTATGAATGTAATCAGTGTGGAAAGACTTTCCGATTGAGCTCCAGTCTTGCTGAACATCAGAGAATCCACACTGGAGAGAAGCCATATGAATGTAATCAGTGTGGAAAGACTTTCAGACAGAGCTACAGTCTTGCTGTACATCAGAGAATCCACACAGGGGAGAAACCTTATGAATGTTATCAGTGTGGAAGAACATTCACAACAAACCACTTTCTTGCTCTACATCAGAGAATCCACACTGGAGAGAAACCTTATGAATGTAATCAGTGTGGAAAGACTTTCAGACTTAGCTACAGTCTTGCTGAACATCAGAGAATCCACACTGGGGAGAAACCTTATGAATGTAATCAGTGTGGAAAGACTTTCAGACAGAGCTCCAATCTTGCTGTACATCAGAGAATCCACACTGGGGAGAAGCCTTATGAATGTAATCAGTGTGGAAAGACTTTTGGATTGAGCTCCTATCTTGCTGTCCATCAGAGAATCCACACTGGAGAGAAGCCTTATGAATGCAATCAGTGTGGAAAGACTTTCAGTCAAAGCTCCAGTGTTGCTGTACATCAGAGGATCCACACTGGGGAGAAACCCTATGAATGTAATCAGTGTGGAAAGACTTTCACGGCAAGGTCCCATCTTGCTCGACATCAGAGAATCCACACTGGGGACAAATCCTATGAATGTAACGAGTGTTAAGACTTTCATCCATGGCTCTAGTCTTGCTGAATATTGGAGAATCCACCTTGGAGAGAAACTTGCTGAACTTAGAGAACTGACAAAGATCTAATTTGCAACAGGACTACTGTCTCTTCTTCTGACTTCATATTTTTTTGTTGCTATCAGATATAACGTTGACATATAAAACATTGGGATTTCTCCTTTTCCAAATATTATAAATTTAAGAATTTATTCAGTCACAGTGATAACCTGACCAGATCCTGCCTTCTCATGATAGTCTTTACTCTCATTGTTTCCACAAATGTAAAAGCCCAAACTTGCAAATGCAACTAGAGGGGGATTAGGCTGTTTCATACTGGCAGAGCTTGCCTTCACCTTTCTAACTGGAGAGACACAGACTTGTGGAGGGCAGAGGCTAACATTCAGACTTCAAAACCTCAATCAGAGACTGCTAAAGCAATTTTTCATCAGAAATATTGAATTAAAGAGTATCAGAATTAGGTATTCCCCCATTTTGATCAAATACACTTTATTATATTTGATCAATCAAAATCAAATTTAGGGAGATGATGGACATTTTGGAGGGAGAATGACATCTTTGGGACCTAGTTTTGTCAAGAGACATGAGCAGGCAATATAAGGTCTATAATAGTACATAAAGCAGATGATACAATTACAATGTACAAAAAAAGACAAATTACAGAGATCAAAAGGGAGAAGTCCCCTTTTGGTTATATAGACTAGTCATTGAGAAACACAAAACAACAAAAGGAGAAATTCAGGTTCATTTCTTCTGGAGCTATCTGGTGCAATTCTGTGACTTCAAATGTTGATTCAAAGATTTTGTCATTTCAGGTCACTTAGAGAGAGAGACTTTCCTTTTTGATGAAAGAACTTTTCTAGAAAAACATTTTAAACAAATTAAAACCAATTTTATTATTAGAAAATGAAATTCTGGAACTTTTTAGATCGTGATTATTTGCACAGTTTGATTTGCCAGTTGCCTTGTTGATATTCACAGAAAGTTCATTTACTAATCGATATTAGCTTGCATTATTATTACTGTTATTCCCCCATTTGGAGGATGACCTTACATTTAACAAAATAAACTGAAAATTCCACTGCAAAAGTGATGCCAAAATCTTACACTAGCTTGGCTGGCTGTAAGAATTTAGATGAATGTAGGCAAAATGACTTAAATTTCTATGCCTAATTTTAATATTGATCACCTGACATGATTATAGCAATTTACCATAAACATCAGGGACCTAAAAGAAAATGTTCCCTACAGCATTTAGATGTCTGTTCCCAACAGAGATCATATAGGTAGTCAAATGCCTTAAACCAGATTTTAAATCTGCCAGTGAGATACTTTCCAAATGTCACATTTGGGGAAACTGTGTCAGAAAGAGTCCAATCTCAGAACCTGTTGAAAATGACTTTCAAATTTTATCCCAACGAGCCTTTTATCCTCACTGTTTAACCCACATTGATTTTTTTGGCCTCTCTAGACTCTGATCTATTAGCATTTTTTTGATACCTGAATTTCAGACTCCAGATAGAAGGCCAATTGTCAGTCCTATTAATTCTTTAATAACAACTTCCTATAATCTGGGAGAAATTTAAGATATGTAAAAACAATTTATACAATGATAATATCTACATAACTTTGTAAAATGGAAAGAGAAAAATGAAAAATGTGAATCCTAAAAGAAAAAAATAATTATTTTAAGGTACAGTAACTCCAACTTTATATGTGTAATATATATATAGTTGAGAACATCTGTAATAATTTAATTATCACAGAATTGCTACTAACATTTTAAAATTCAAAACTAAAATTTAACAAATCCTAAAAAGAAAATGAGATTTCTCAGCAACTTAATCTTGTAGATAATAATCTTTTAATACTAATGTAACTCTTATTTATGCCATGGAATGGCAACAAATTTAGATCAGAGTAACAAAAACTTTTCTACTTGCAAACTTTAGATGCTTTTACTATTAATATACAGTAGCTAATTGTTTCACAAAAAAATAACCTTGAAAAAATAGAAACTTCTTTGACAGCTATAGGTAGTATCATCACTTAATGACAACGAATTAACTTACAGATTTGAAAATTTAGTAGACCTTGTAGAAATTGCATTTAAAAAACTTACAAAAGTGTCTTTTTTCTGAGTTTTTTTTCTAAAGAATAAGTATTCTTGATATTAAAAAGGACAATAAGTTGTGAACATATAAATTGATAGACAACTCTCATTCAATCTTTTTTTTGCAAGGCAATGGGGTTAAGTGGCTTGCCCAAGGCCACACAGCTAGGTAATTATTAAGTGTTTGAGGCTGGATTTGAACCCAGGTACTCCTGAATCCAGGGCCAGTGCTCTGTCCACTGCACCACCTAGCCACCCCTTCATTCAATCTTTTTTTTTTTTTTTTAGGTTTTTGCAAGGCAAATGGAGTTAAGTGGCTTGCCCAAGGCCACACAGCTAGGTAATTATTAATTATCTGAGACTGGATTTGAACCCAGGTACTCCTGACTCCAAGGCCGGTGCTTTATCCACTAGGCCACCTAGCCACCCCCACCCACATCCTTCATTCAATCTTAAAGCAAAAATAAATCTTAAAATTGGAATTTATCAAGCAAATTGATAAAAATATTTATTTTATGCATTATAAAGTAATCTCACAATACATTTCACATACAATAAATCCCATTTACCATAGGTCTTCTAAGTATCACTTTCTTTGAATTCAAGAGTATTTAGAAAAGGAAGGGTCCGTTGGTTTAAGACAAGGAGAATGTATGTAACTAAATTATCACAAATGATAGAGTTTACCAAGGCCTTAAGAGTTACTCAAATACAATTTTTCTTTGGCCACATAGATAGTTTATTTGAACAGCACTGACAAATTATCACAAATGATAGAGTTTACCAAGGCCTTAAGATTTACTCAAATACAATTTTTCTTTGGCCACATAGATAGTTTATTTGAACAGCATGGACAAATTTGCTGTTTATCTTCTACTTTAGCTTATATAAATATATTCTTAGATGGAACTTGTTTGGCAATTTAAATTATACAATTACTCCCCATTCTGTTACAAGAGGGTTAGATTTCAACCAAAGAACCTGAAAAATGGGATAGGGGTAGGCAGGTATATTGTCTTTAGCAATATAAGCTACATGGTCAATGCAGTGGGAACAATACAAATATATTTTTTCTGTCCAAAATGCCTCTACTATATGCTCAAATTAACAAATACACAATTTTCATATAAACAACCTTAAGTCAAATTCCTTTCAAAGACTGACTTTAAAGAGTGTTATTAACCCATTCATTAACAATTAAGCCAATTAAAAATCCACCAAAATCAGTGGATAAAATTGTTAAATGCCCATCAGACTTATAGAAATTTCCTGATAAGATTTATGATCAGATCTTTCTAAATATTTCTTTATGATTACAAGATTTTCTTTGTACTTAATCTTATGAAATCATAAATTATAATCAAAAAACAAACAATCTTTGGTTACAATAAACAAAAATAATACATAAGAGATTTAATTTTCCTTAATTGATGCAATCTTTTTGTTTAATCACAATTTTTAAAAATCACAATAAATAATCAATGCTTCTTAATATTTGAACATTCAGGAATATCACAATTTTATAATCCAAATTATGCATTTTTCAACTTAAAAATCTATCAAATTAATACAATATATTTAGAAATGGACAGAAAATTATATATGGTTCTCTAATGAAAAAGCTGATCATATAGCTTTGATACATTTCTTAATTTATGTCATCATACTTTTTCCTTCAGAACTAAATTTTTGATGAAATCAAACCAGATTCAGGCCCTTAACTCCTAATCCATGTATTCCTATTTTTTTTAAAAAACAAAACCAAATTAGAAACTTCTTTCTACAGTTTCAAACTGAAAAACAGTTAATAGCAGAATAAGATTTTCAGCTTCCATTCTTTATTTTGAAATCAACACTTAATGATTTCATGAGAACTCTCCAAACCACCATGGTTTCATGATGTGAGGATTTCTTCTAACTCAAACATGAACATATCCAAAAGCATTTCAAATCTGGGTTCCACACTCCCAGAAAGGTTTCTTTACTTTTTTTAAAAAAAGTTGGTTGGTTCTTGTCCTTCATTATCAAAGAAGACCAAAATGACATCATTGTGTTTGAGGAAAAATTACAGTGTGCCTAATTGTGACTGATCAGACCAATACAAGCTCAGAATACTCTACCACAGGTTGGATGTGAATAATCCTTCTGAACAACTGGGTGGGTACTCTAAACTTAGGTAGTACGTCATGTTTCCTTTGAACTGCTTTTTTAAAAGTATATATATATATATATATGTGTGTGTGTGTGTGTGTGTGTGTATACATATATGTGTATATATATATATATATATATATATATATATATATATATATATAAGAGAGAGAGAATTTTTAATAGTACAAAGATTGTGCATCTGCATCCCAGTGTTTCGAAATTTTAGTGTCTCTCTGCTCCCACCCCGAACACCAAGAAAAGCCCAGTGATCTCAGTTTTCCAGGACAGAAATTGGCTGTTCTCCAAAGAATCCACAGGGGAGAGAAACCTTCTAACTGTAATCATTGTGGAAAGACTTTCACAAGAAGCCCAATCTTGTTCAACATCAGAGAATACACACAAGAGAAAAATCTTAAGAAAATCTAGACTGTGTAAAGTTTTTAATTCACACTCTTCCCTTACTAAACATCAGTGAATCCTTGATGGTCACACAGAAGTCACAAAATGGAAAAAAAATCCTTAATATCCTTAATGGCCTATGCATAGCTCAATATCTCTAGATGCATCTGATCTTCAAAGATGATCATTACTGTATCTCTTCCTGAATTCTTTTCTTATCTCTTCCTGAATTCTCTTGTCTTTTCCTGGGATTAGATATTATGAGTAACATACACCAGGAGTTAGTAAGGCAAACTGACTTGATCTGAATTAATCTTCTATCACAAAATAGTTATGAGAAATTAATATTGCTTTCACAACAGCAACAAGGGGGGGGGAACAGAATATCCATAAGACGAGTAAACTTGTCTAGAGATCATTCATTATTTGATATCAAAGAGAACCATCCCTCTCCAATGCTATTTTGCTTGAAGGAGTTTGAGTTAAGGGGACAAGGGCATGCACTCTTCAAATGATAGTTCTTTTCTGGACTGTGGAAGGCAGGACTACTTTTCCTTTTGAAGCCTAAGGAGGACCCATTCCATTCCTCAGGAAAGCTAAGAAAAACTGCCCCTTTACCAGGAATAGTGGTAAAAACTTATAGTAATTATTATACATGGACATGGAAAATAATCTTTTTGTTCAAGATTCTCCCATTTGCAGTTTTATGCTTTTTTTTTTTTATCATCAATGGCCAGAAAATGTATCAGGTAAAAACTTCTAAAAACCAGCCCCACTACACAAGTTCCTTAGACCTGGGAGAGCTCTTAGTTACTAAGTCAGAATGGGACAATCAACTTTTTTTCAGTTTCTACTGAAAGTTTGGGAGGATTTTGGACCTTTTCCAAAGAGAAAAGACTCAGGCACGTGTTCTATTTCTGTTAAATATTCCTAAGAATTTGCTATGTGTTTGATATTTTTCCTAAATGATGTTATTATCAGTATTTGTTTAAAGTAAAATTAAATAAAAATTTTAAACATTGGAACTACATTCTCAAATAGTTTAATTCATCATTCCACAGCCTCTAAAGAGGAGTTGATTTAGTAAGGGTTTAATTGCATCACCTTCAGTTTTTAATTTACAGCTGGGAAAGCAATAATAATTTCTCATTACTGTATTGTGAAAGAAGATTAATTCAGTTTAGAGAATACTAGGCTTCAGATCAGGTCACTTTGCCTGACTAGTTAGAAATTTAGCCCCTGTTGTGATGATCTCAGTATCTAGGAGAACAGTGCTCAGAATGTAAGGAAACCATCCTCCTGGAAGAGAAGAGAAGAATTCAGGAAGAGATAAAAAATTATGATCTTTGTAGCTCACTTTCAGCTAGGGATATTGAGGAATTTCCTATGCATAGCCAATAAGGATGTTAAGTGTGATGAAAGGTGTTTGACTATTTGGCTTCCGTAGAATGTAAGAGGAGATTGTTAGTTTGCAAAAAATACACACACACACACACACACACACACACACACACACACGTACACACACACATATTGCAAAGACTGGGATCCTCCTGTAGCTGATGGTACATTTGCCTGCAGGTATGTGAGTTTAAGACAAAAGAAATGACCTTGACTAATCTTTGAACTGAGTGGGTCTCCTAACTAACATTAAGCCTCCTTACCCAGGGGACGTCAAAAAGTAGCTTCAACTAGACAAGGGTTGACCTAGGGTCCCTGACCAGGGCAGGGAAAACATTATTAGAAAGTGGTATGGGGGTGATTATGGATTAGATTGTAACCCTGACCGATGGCTGGCACAAAGGGGAGGAGCAAGCCTTTCAAACTGCATATAAAAACTGGATGTCCTGACAATTCCCTGTCTTTCTCACTAGGAGAAATGGCTATTTTCTGTAGAAAAATTTATTAATAAAAGCTATTTTAAACACTCTGGACTAAGCATTTATAATTACAATCGATTTACAACATTACGGATTTTTCTGATTTCCCAAGTAGTATAAGAAGCCATTTGCTTTCCCAATTTCTTTGTGATCATGATGGGATAGTCTCCATTACTTTTAGGTTTTGTTTGGTAAAACACAGAGAATAAAATTCATTCCCAATCTATCTTTTTTCTATTAGATTTGTTTTAACTTCATATTTTTGAGATTTTTATAATTTTAGGATTCATACATTGCACATACAGTAGTTTCCTAAAAATATTGATAGAAGAAATATTGAATAAGATAAATAGTATTTTGGATTTAAAATGTGAATTCTAATGATTACCAGTCAATTGACATCAATTCAATGCATTTCTAAATAATCATATATAAAAATCTCTATGAATCTATTGATTTGATATACTGTTTGATACAATTACTCTTTTTTTAAGTTTTTTTATTTTTTTCCCAAGGCAATGGGGTTAAGTGGCTTGCCCAAGACCACACAGCTAGGTAATTATTAAATGTTTGAGGTCAAATTTGAACTCAGGTGGTCCTGACTCCAGGGCCAGTGCTCTATCCACTGCACCACCTAGCTATAGTTTGTAAATATGCCACCTTCTTTTCAAATTTAAGTATTTTGTTTTAAGGTCTGACTTCCCCAAACAAGGTCCAACATCAGAATTATCCTATTTAATAAACGTGTTGCTTAAAATGATAGCCTGTTATCATTCAGTTTAGGACAAACAGCCCCATCCAATCTGAATTTAGAAATGTAAGTGGTACCATAGGGAACCTCAGTTTACCCTCAAACTATAGGGCCCTCTCCATAGTCTGCTGCCCAAAGGGTTTTATGACATTCTTTCTACTGAGAAAGTGGAGGGTCTAAATCTCAGGAAGGGGGAGGGAGGTACTTGGGGGCTGGAGGAGGAGAAACTCTCCAAGGTGGAGTGGACTGAAGCCCAGGTGGAACAGATGCCTTGAAGTAGAGTTTGGAGGGCTGGGAGGAGTCTAGAGTGGAAAAGGGGAAGTCATTTTAGGGATGAGGGTGAGGTAGGTCCCTGAGGTCCTGGTGAGGTTGTACTCTTGGAACTAAGAGAACCCTCACAGAGGCGGATGATAAAAAGTAAGTGAGAAAACACTGCTATCTTTCCTTGGAGCCAAAATCACTGCCTTCTGTAAACCAGCTCTGGTGCTGCAGGTCCCAGGTAAGTCTGAACTAGTCTTCCTCTATCCTCAACCCCCAACCCCCATTTCCTGGTGTCTGCTGGCTGCTCTTGTCTTGGATCTCATCAGTCTCAACGGACCTTGTGGTGAGTGTCTGGAGCTGGTCTCCCTCCCAGCCCTGGCTACTGGACAAACTCCTGACTGCTAGCTCTTTTCCAGAGTTCTAGTCATCTCCCGAGTATCCTGGCTTACCCTCCACAGACTGACCATTCGATCACCTTTTCTCAAGCTTCAGACTTTGCCAAGAGGGAACCAGGTGTCTTGTCTACCTGCCCCCAGTTCCTGTGTCGTGATTTGGCTGCTCTGCCTTCTGATATGACTTGGGATAAGGATCCATCCTGACCACCTTTCTGCCCCCAGAACCCCACTTTGAATACAGGAACAGAATTTCTGCTTGCCCCACCTTCTTTAGCTGGCCCCAAGGTTCTTGGACTGGTTCCCATTAGACCCCAGGCCCTGGATTCAGTTCCCTTTAGAGATTCCAAACCTCAGTTCTACCCGAGGATACCAGGAGCCCTTTCAGCACCTAGAAAGACAGTACACAGTCCTTCTGCTTCCCTCTGTAGTAGTTCTGGGCCTGTCCCTGACCCCCTGCCAGGAGTCTCCCAAACCCTCCCTCTTACCCCTCTGCTTTCAGTCTGCAGTCCCTGCCAGGGGCCAATTCCCAAACAGGGAATAGCTATTGCTGATGATATTTGAGGGTTGCCAATTAAAGACAGAAGATCTAGGGTTATTGGAAGACAAAAGAATTCACATGCTCCCTGCTCAGGGATTTTATTTTAAAACTGCTCAGGATTTATTACAAATTATTACAAAGTATACAGGTTAAAACTTCTAGAAAAGAAATAAGCACTTTGAGGACAGGCTAGGTGAAGTTTGAGTGAGATAGAGACAAAGAGAGAGAGAGAGACACACACACAGAGACAGACAGGGAGAGAAATAGGGAGAAAGAGAGACAGAGACCATGAGCCCCCCCATGTGGCATGGGGGTCCATGGTGAATCACCAGGGTATAGTTTGGGAGTACATGGCCTAGGAAAGAGAGAATATCCTTGTGGATAGGGTCCAAGAGAGTCAAAGAGCCCAGAAGGGGCAGTGCTTTTTTTTAAATGCTCTTTTGTAGTGGGTTGATGCTTGGGTGGTGGTCTAGCACCTGAACCTGGTATCCTCCAATGACAAGCTACATTCTGGTACTTCCTGTCCCAAGATGCATGAGCTCTATTTTAAACCAGAAACTGGGAGAAGGGGGAATGAGGAGAGGGTACAAATTTTGCATTTAGCAATAAAACAATAGGGATCAGTTTATATCCCAGAAGCAAAGAGTCTTCAGCAATTAACAAAATTTAACAGCATAGAAGATAACATTTTTTGTTTCTAATTATAAAATTCCTATATTCATAATCCTCTACATCATTTCCTCCCTCAATTGTTTGGGACCCAGATTCATCTGGGCTTTTCAGGGTCCACTTGGAGAGGAATACATTGCAGTGAGGACTCTAAGGCAAGTTCCAGAGGATGTTTGCTATCAGGACTGGCACAGCTGACTGGCATCCTGCAGAGACTAATGGAGATGTATAATTGGTCATCTAGAGAAGCAAAACTCAGGAAAAAATTTGAGCAAGCAAAACCAGAGAGAGCTATTTTAACAGCTATTCAGCAGAGGCCAAATAATTAGGACAAAACTAGGTCTATAAAGATCAAGAATTATATTTTATGATCCTGTCAGTATCAGAATACTTTTCATAAGAACATGGATTCCAATAAAACACAGATACATTAATAAATGCCACGTTAAGCTGGAACCAAAAGCTCAAAAATAATATAAACAACTGTACTGAATAATCATTTCAGATCTGCACATGTCCAATAAGTAGTTTGCAACAAAATTTAAATAAATACTTGTCAATTATTGAAGATTTAGAAGATGAGTTCCAATGGATCACTCTTCTACTTAATTATTGTGCATCTGGCATGATTATGGCAATTTGCTATTAAAAAGCATGGAGGGACAGGAGATATGTTTATGTATTAGATGTCTGTTATAGGCAGGGGTTCTAGACAATCCTTTTCCATTGAGCCAGGTTTCAGGTCTGCCAGATGAGGCCTTTCCTTAAGGGAATTCTATCTCAGCTGAGTTCAGATTGTTCTCTTAAAAGCCACTCATGGGGCAGCTAGGTGGCGCAGTGGATAAAGCACTGGCCCTGGAGTCAGGAGTAGCTGGGTTCAAATCCGGTCTCAGACACTTAATAAATCCCCAGCTGTGTGGCCTTGGGCAAGCCACTTAACCCCATTGCCTAGCAAAAAAAAAAAAAATCTTAAAAAAAAGCCACTCACTCCATCTGCAGTATCAGTGTCAAATCTCATAGGTTTAATGGCTCAAATGGCATATTGTCTTTCTATTTTAACACATCTGATGTCAGATAAATCAATTATTAGTATATTGTAATATAGCAATTACCTATGATCAGAGCTTCAGGTGGTTTGAACATTAATTGAATCAAGAGTGTGCCAGGCTGTATTTTGGTATCAGAGATCCAGAGAAAGTCATAATTCAATTGCTGCTCTTGTACCTAAGTGTTGCCACTGGCTACTTGGGTTCAGTTCTGTCTATGAGCAATTATTATTTAGACTTGGGAAAGCAAGGGTGGAAAAAAACAAAAATTTAAGTTTACAAGACATAGGAAGGGCTAGGGAGAGAGACAGAGAGTGAGGGATAAAAACAGGGTTGACTAGGCCATAGTCAGAGAAGACTGTGGCCCTGAGCCAGGGTCCAACCCAGGGTTTTATGTCTTGCCTCTCATCCAGAGGGCAAAAGGTGAACTCCCTCTATACTGGACCTGGAATTAGGTAGATCAGGATACAAATTTTACATTAAACAATGAATCAATGGTAATGGGGATCACTACCCAATTTGAGATTACAGATTGTTTCAGTTACATTCATAATTTTCTATATCTTTTCCATGGTAGTCAAGTTACATCTCCACCCAATTTCTTTCAGCTACATTCACAATTCTCTTCATCTTTTCTCTGCATCATGAGGACAATGCTATAAATGAAATATGATAAGCAGAATTTGAGATGTAAAAATATAATAATCCTAATTCACATTTAAAACTGGATTTATTGATAAAAGCATTTTTTCAATGAACTCCTTTAGTTATTAACTATGCTTAAAATAACTAAACACCTCCTTTGGCTAGGAGATTGCCCATCATCTTCAGACTTCTCATATAACAATTAGAGATTGCCACAGAGAAATCTCAAGTTATCTCTATTATTTTATATTCTCTTATTACATAGGAGCTTTTACCTCACCCACAGTTATGGAAAATACATATATCCAAAATAATCCCAGTTTATCTATATAGCTTGAAAACTTCTATAAAGACAACTTCACATCAAACCTATTTAACTGCTAGCCAAACTCAAAATACAAATTATTACTTTCAGAATTCTTTCAAACTATTAGCATATTTTAGATGACTTTAAAACCTTCCAGCACGTGTTATTAATTTCAATGTAATAAAATAGTAAGAACAACCAGGTATTCAAGTCAGTTAACATATGAGTTTTTAAATTTTACAAAACAATATTCCCATGATTATATTATATATTATTTAGTAATATTTGGAATCCTAGTGGTGGTCTTAGTTTTGATATTTCACTTTCATTATCCTTACAAAAAGTCAGGTATTAATTCCAGGCTTCAATACTATTACAGTATTCAAATAGCTTATAAGTTCATAAGAGATAACCAAATAATTATAAATCTATAACAGTATATCACGTAACTGCTAAAGATTTCAATTCTTGAAAATTAACATTTAATTACTAAAATTCTTATACTAACATCTCATTCCCTTAGAACAACACCAAACAATGAAGAGGTTTTCCGTAACTTAAGGCAGATCTTATAACTCAGTATCTTTTTTTTTTTAGGTTTTTGCAGGGCAAATGGGGTTAAGTGGCTTGCCCAAGGCCACACGGCCAGGTAATTATTAAGTGTCTGAGACGGGATTTGAACCCAGGTACTCCTGACTCCAGGGCCGGTGCTTTATCTACTGCACCACCTAGCTGCCCCTTCAGTATCTTTTACATTTTGTTTTATATGCTTATTTACGTCTATCCCAAATATTATTCTATTTTCAAAGAAAATGAGAATTCCCAAGGACTCAATCTTTATATCTCTATCTCTATCTCTATCATAATTTTTTTTCAGAGCATGATTTATTTATTAGCAAGGCACAAACTTGCCAATAAATAGAGTCTTAGCCTCCTCATCAATAGCTAAGACCCCAGGTTGGAGTTTATAGATAATTTTTTATAGACAGAAGGAGGAGCATCCATAGTAAAAGGGAGCATCATAGATAAGGAAAACAATATGATTGACTGGAGACTGGGTATGCTAGCAACTACATTTTCTTTTATTTTGTGGCTGATTGATTGTGTTCACTTGCAAAGTTAATAGTACATGGATAACAGATCAGATTTCCCTGAAGGACAACCAGTGGAATAGAGAGAACTATCATAATTTTTAAAACACCAATTAACTCTTATTTTATGCCAGGATGCTAGGCAATGTTACATTTACATCAAACAAGATTTCAAAGTTGATGCATTTTATTATTTTCAAATAACAGATGTTAAGTAGATTTTACTTTTAGTCCTAAACTTTTAGAGCATCTTGAGGGCGGATGTCTTGTGGTTACAGTTTCACAGAAATGAAGCAAGGAATCAACCAGCCTCATTATCAAAATTTAGGAATAGCTACATTTTCTAAACCCTAAAGAATGCTTAAAAGTTTCAGTTAATTAACATTGACTGAACAAGGACCCATTGAGGCAATTCTCCTACTCAAGGTAACCTGGAAAAGAGCAGAAAGGCTCTGCTCCCCGGTGTTGGAGGGGCAGCCCACCAAAGGGGTGGCCCACCAGAGCGAAAGAACTTCAGCCTCCCGGAGGCAGCCCCAGGCCGCTGGGAGCTGCTCACAGCAGTGGGGGAGTCTCCTGAGCTGCACCCCCGGGAGCACCAGGCACAAAGTGGGGGAACAGTGGGGGACCTCTGCCAGAGCGAGCACGTGGAGCCCAGCCCTCAGGGTACACAGTGAGTAGCTTGGTCTTTCTGCAGCCCAGATCCAGAAACAGAAGCAGGCAGAGCCGAAAAGCAGGAGCCCTCAGGGCATGAGCCCATTGAGCTGAGGGAGGGGAGCGAAGAGAGACTGCAGAGCTCTACCCTCTGCCCCTGGAACAGGACTCTGGGGTTCTGACTACATTCAGATCCTGATTCCAGTCTAGGCCCCCCCATAGAACAGCAGGGCCCCCCCCACCTCAGCCCCGTGGCAGAGGGGGGCACTTATGGTCATTCACAGACCAGGAGGGAGGACAGAGCCTCACACACTGAGACCCTTGTGGGAGTGTCCCAAAAGCTCAGGAAGCACCCCAAAACCAGGCCCAGGCTGGGAAAATGAGCAAGCCGAGAAATAAGAGGAGCACCGTTGAGAAATATTTTGCAAATGAGCCCAAGAAGGATCAAAATACTCAGTCTGAAGATGAGGAAGCACAAGCTCCTGCATCTAAAGACTCCAAGAAAAACAGAAATTGGGCCCAGGCTATGACAGAGCTCAAAAGAGAATTTGAAAATCAAATGAAGGAGTTAGAAGAAAAACTGGGAAAAGAAATGAGAGAGATGCAGGAAAAACAGCCTAGTCAAGGAAATCCAAAAAAAAAAACACTGAAGAAAATAGCATGCTAAAAACCAGCTTAGGTCAAATGGATAAAACAGTTCAAAAAGTTATTGAGGAGAAGAATGCTTTAAAAAGCAAAATTGGCCAGATGGAAAAAGAGATAAGAAAACTCTCTGAGGAGAACAAATCCTTCAGACAAAGAATAGAATTCAGGGAGATTAATGTATTTACCAGAAATCAGGAATCAATACTTCAAAACCAAAAAAATGAAAAATTAGAAGAAAATGTGAAATATCTCATTGAAAAAACAACTGATATGGAAAACAGACTTAGGAAAGATAATTTAAAAATTATTGGAATACCTGAAAGTCATGATCAGGAAAAGAGCCTTGACATCATTTTCTTTTTTTTCTTTTTTTCTTTTTTTTAGGTTTTTGCAAGGCAAATGGGGTTAAGTAGCTTGCCCAAGGCCACACAGCTAGGTAATTATTAAGTGACTGAGACCAGATTTGAACTCAGGTACTCCTGACTCCAGGGTCGGTGCTTTATCCACTGCGCCACCTAACCGCCCTTTGACATCATTTTCAAAGAATTACTACAGGAAAATTGCCCTGATATTCTAGAAGCAGAGGGCAAAATAGAAATGGAGAGAATCCACCGATTCCCCCCAAGAAAGAGATCCCAAAAAACCAACCCCTAGGAATATTATAGCCAAGTTCCAGAACTCCCAAGTCAAAGAGAAAATATTACAAGCAGCCAGAAGGACACAGTTCAAATATTGTGGAGCTGCAGTCAGGATCACACTGGACTTAGCAGCAACTACATTGGAAGCTTGTAGGGCTTGGAATATAATATTACCAGAAGGCAAAAGAGCTTAGAATGCAGCCAAGAATGAACTACCCGGCAAGGCTGAATGTCCTCTTCCAGGGAAAAAGATGGACTTTCAATGATCCAGGGGAATTTCAAAAGTTCCTTTTGGAATGGCCAGAGCTGAATAGAAGATTTGATCTTCAGATACAGGACTCAGGTGAAGCATGGAGATTGGAGGAGAGGGGGAAAATATGAGGGACTTAATGATGATGAACTGCATGTATTCCTGCATAGAAAAATGACACTGATAACACTCATATGAACCTTTTCAGTTAATAGAGCAGGTAGAGGGAGCTTTTATAGTTGTAGCACAGGAGAAAGCTGAATTCGAAGATAAAATATGGTGTAAAAATGGAGTCAATAGAAAAAAGGGAAATGTAATGGGAGAAAGAAAAAGGAGAGGGGGAATAGGCCAAGATATTTCATATAATAAGATTTTTTTTTATTATTACAATGAGCTATTGCAATGATATGGAAGGGGGGAGGCAAGGGGGAATGAGGGAACCTTTGCTCTCATCATAGATAGCTAGGAGAGGGAAACAGCAAATATACTCAATGGGGTATAGACATCTGGAGTAAGAAGTGGGGGGGAGCAGGGGGAAGGGGTGGGGATGTGAACAAAGGAGGACAGGATGGACCATGGGCGGAGAGTGATCAGATATAACACATTTTCTTTTTTACTTCTTGCAAGGCGCTGGGATTGGAAGGCCTGTCCAGGACCATAGGGCCAGGTGGATGCTAGGCCTAAGGGGTGGTATGGGGGCTCAGGGCTTCTTGGCCCCAGGACCAGGGATCTGTCTGCTGTGCCACTCAGTGACCCTACAGCAGAGTCAGAGTGAAAGGAGAGAGAAAATACAGTACATGGTAGTGGAGAAATAAGAAAGGAGGGAGTTGCGATCAGCAATGGCAATGTTGGAAAAATATGGAAGTAACTTTTGTGATGGACTTATCATAAAGAATGTGATCCACCCATGACAGAGTTGTTGGTGTTGGAACAAAGACTCAAGCACATTTTATTATTATTATTTGGGGGAGGGTGCAGGGCAAATGGGGCTGGATGGCCTGCCTGGGGCCACATAGCAGGGTGATCTTTGGGTGTCTGAGGCCAGATTTGGACCAGGGTGCTCCTGGCTCAGGGGCCAATGCTCTGTCTGCCACCTAGCCACCCTTACTAATATTACTATTTTATTTTATTTTGGGTCTTTTTTTCCCCCTTCTTTTTTGGTTTTTGCAGGGCAGTGGGGATCAGATGGCTTGCCTGTCACACGGCTGGGTGATTGTTGGGTCTGTGGGGCTGGATGTGGGCTTGGGTGCCCATGGCTCCAGGGCTGGTGCTCCGTCCATTGCGCCACCTGGCCATACCTACAATTATTACTATTATTTTTTTTAATTTTATTTTTTTTCTCTCCCCTTTATTGCCCAAGCAAGTCTATATTCATGGGGGGAGGGGTATTTTGTTTACTCTTAAACAAGAATATTTTATTAATGTAAAAAAAACATTTGTACAAAATGAGAATAAAAAAATAAAATAAAATATTAAAAAAAGAGTTGCATCAACAACAAAACAACAACAACAAAAAGAAAATCAAATGGGAAGAGGAAAAAGTAAATGGAGATATGTATTTAAATGAGATGGGGATAATCTGACAATTGCACTAAACCACCACTTTTACAATATCTGGCAGTGAATTGATTGGAAAAGTAATAATCCCCTTCAATGATGCAGATATAGAAGATATATAAGACTCTGCCTAATTGATTTGAAAGCAGTTGCTAAGTAAATGTTCACTTTTTCTTCAGATTGGTTAAATCTATAATGTGTAATCTAGTGAACAAAGTTATCCGAAAATACATGTAACTGAATTAAGGGATTTGTAAAAATAATACTTTTTTTGGTTATAATATTTTGTGGTTCCTCCAGAGTCAAAAGGAGGAAAAAGAACTATTGGGAATGTTAAAATAGATAGGGTCAGAGTCAGAATGACCTTGATAGAGACTGGAAGTCTGCTAAAATCTTTGTTTAGCACAGACTTTGAGAAATTAGAATACCACTGATACAGATAAGAAGAAATTTGCAAACTTTTATATTTTGAAAAAGAAAATGATTTAGGGTAATTTTGAATATGAGTTTTGGAATTTATAAGATTATTAAGAGAACTATAAAGAAAATCTTGTAATCATAAAAAAATTTTTTGAAACAGTCTTAAGAATTTTTTATTGCAAAGTTTTAGGGAGTAAAGGGAATATACTTTAAATTGAAAATGTGTTATGTGTAATTAGTAAGCTGTATAAGAACAGATTCAAACAATTTTTTGAAAATTTAAAATTGTGTTACAATAACAAAATATGAAGGAATTAAAGTGTCATCCATCACATTTGTAAAGATTGTTATAAGAAAATTAGAGAAATCCTTGCCAACAGGTTATATCTCTCAAGGTCTTTTTGGCCCAGAGAGTTTGCAAAAAGTTTTTCCATTTCATGTTTATGAAATTATATCTATTAAAAATTATAGCTTTTCTGCCCGCTCCCCCTCCCCCCAGCGCCGCTCCATCGCGCTCGCACCGAGCTCCGGGCCGCCGCCGCGGTCATGATCATCCACCGGGACCTCATCAGCCATGACGAGATGTTCTCCGACATTGACAAGATTCGGGAGATGGCGAGCGGGCTGTGCCTGGAGGTGGAGGGGAAGATGGTCAGGAGGACAGAGGGTACCACTGATGATTCACTCATCGGTGGCAATGCCTCTGCTCAAGGTCCTGAGGGTGAAGGAACAGATGCCACCGTAATCACTGGAGTCGATATAGTAATAAACCATCATCTGCAAGAAACTAGTTTCACAAAAGAGTCCTACAAAAAGGACATCAAAGACTACATGAAATCAATCAAAGGCAGACTTGAAGAAAACAAGCCAGATAGAGTAAAACCTTTTATGACTGGAGCTGCAGAACAAATCAAGCATATCCTTGCTAATTTTAAAAACTATCAGTTCTTCATAGGTGAAAACATGAATCCAGATGGCATGGTGGCTCTCCTGGACTTCCGTGAGGATGTTGTGACCCTATATATGATTTTCTTTAAGGATGGTTTAGAAATGGAGAAATGTTAACAAATTCAGCTGATTACTTTGAATCACCTGTCATCATAACTGGCTGCTGCTTTTTGTCATCTACACAACCACCAGGACTTGGACAAACTTGGACTGATGTCATCTTGAGCTTTATTCCTTTATTTTTGACCTTGATTTATTTAGAGTGGAGGCATTGTTTTTAAAAACATGTCATGTAGGTTGTCTAAAATAAAACACATTTAACCCCCCCCCCCCAAAAAAAAATTATATATGTATCTTGTAACACTGGCTTTGGAAAAAATTTACATTAAGTTTTTTGAAATTTATATATATATATATACATATATATATATAACTAAATTCATGGAAAATTTATTTTCTTTTTGAAAAAAGGAATATATTTGGAATAAGAGGAAAATAAACTTATAATATAGAGATCTGAAAGAAATTTGTGTGTGAAAGACATTCAGGTCTAAGGTTAACTTTAAGATAACTTGCTTTGTTTTTGTTTTAAGAGAATGAAATATCAGCCTGGGAATCTTATGTTTCACATAGGTTAAGAGTTAATAATATCTAAGCTAGAATTAATCATTGTATTGCCTTGTAGAGATAATGAGGGACAATATCAGAAGTTACGATCCTCTGGGTTCCCTGAAATTTTTAAACAATGTAGTAGACCTTATTCTAAACCTGTAGGTCTGAGCATATTGCAATAATAGAAAAGAAATTATATACTCCTTTTACATCTATACAAAAAAAATTATATTCTATATTATTGGTATTAAGAAAGTGACCACAACTCCTTAATATTTTTACAGATTAGTAAGCATGATTATGATGTCATAAGATGCATAATAACAATCATTATTAATCATAGCACTGATATAGTATTAAATCATCTCTTTAGAGAATTACTAGAAGTTATTAGAAATGGATAGAATTCCTTTTTTTATGGAATATATAAAATCCTATCCTGGATCACCTGGACATATATATGAAGGTAATCATAAGACCTGTCAGTTAACCCTTCCATTCCTTACAAGCTTTGTAGAAGAGGAAGCTAAACTATTTTACAAAAAATTTCATCAGAATGCCTCTGTACTAAGGAAAGACCTTAATATCACCAGAGAGCAAGCTAGAAATATAGTAATATCCTGTCCACAAAGGGGTATTTACCTGCCCTTCTAAATTATTTTAAGAATCCCAAAGGCCAGACTCCTAATGATGGATGTGACTTATTATGCACCTTTTGGAAAAATGAAATCTATTCATGTTACTGTAGATACATTTAGTTCATATACAATGGCAACAGCACAAAATTCAGAGGCTACTCTAGGAGTGACTGATCATTTATTCTATTGTTTTACAGGGATACCAAAATTTATAAAAACAGATAATGACCCTGGATAAACTTGGCATTTATACAATTCTATCTCTATAATATAAAATATATTACAGGCATTCATTATAATCCATTGGATCAAGCCTATAGTTCATTAAAAATGTTCCCACATAAACAGAAAAGAGGGGATGAGGGGAAACAGATACGAGACTCTGCCTAAATAAAGCTCTGTATTCATTAATTATTTGACTTTGATGATAACAATAAAACCTTGGCTGAAAAAGGCTTTGGTTTCAAAATTACTGTAGATAACAGAATAAATATCCCTACAAGTACTCAATAGAGTAATATGGAAGGATATAAAAGATGGACATTGGAAAAGACTTGATCAATTACTAACCTGGGGTCCAGGGTTTGCTTCTGTTTTGTCCACAGATGGAGAAACTGTCTGAATGTCAGAAAGAAAGATGAGACCATGCAGACCAGATGAATCAAATAAAATCGAAAATGAACAACTTACATTTAAGAAAGCATAAGGGGGCGGCTAGGTGGCGTAGTGGATAAAGCACCGGCCCTGGAGTCAGGAGTACCTGGGTTCAAATCTGGTCTCAGACCCTTAATAATTACCTAGCTGTGTGGCCTTGGGCAAGCCACTTAACCAAATTTGCCTTGTAACCCCCTCCCCCCAAAAAAAAGAAAAAAAAGAAAAGAAAAAAGAAAGCATAAGAGGAGAAGCAAGGTCAGACTATGCAAAAAGAAAGTTAATTTGGGAACTGCAAAAGGAACTGAATATTGGACTCATGTGCAAAACCCTCCATGGATAACAACTATATTATGGAGAGAAAAATATGACTGAAGTTATTTTGATAGGGGAAACTGAAAATTTATTTGGGATATAACAAAGTTACTATTAGAAATATCAAAGAAGAGATGCTGAGAAATTAGGTCTAATTTTTCTGACTTAAATAGTATCACACCCCATATAGAGGAATTTATGATCATTACTGAGAAAAAGGAAGAAATAATATTAACTGGTATAATTGTATTATTTGAGCATGTATATGTAAAGAAGTGATGAATAAGGAATAGATAGAGGCAAAATTTACTCAAGAATTGTCAGAAACTCTTACTAGAACATTTAAGGCTCAGAAGAAGACTTTATGAAAATCTTTATCATTTGGTTAATGCATTACAAACTTCTGTAATAAACAATTTGAGTTAGCGAAGAATATATAGATTTGAGCAAAAAACTGTATGATTGGTTGTATTTTCCACCTGTAAATAACAATTTCAGCTTTGTTGTAATTATGATATTGATCATTTGTTGTTTGTCTCTCATTTTAAAAACTATCTTTTGGTACTGAAGATCTGTATAAATTGGCTACAGACATCCAAATAGCCTCCCAATGGGATTTGATTCCTGAAAAGACAGCCAATAAGATAATTAAATGGTTTCATCATCCCACCCTTTTTGGACATTGGACTCAGAATATTATACAATTATCTCTTATATTAATTCTCTTTATGTTTCTCTTTTGTTGTTTACCAAGTGTTTTTCAAAGTATTCTTTTCTGTAACCAAAGTCACTATATATGCTATTAATAGAGTTCAGGATCATGTTACCCAGGTTAAGCATCAGGTTGGGAAATTGTGAGTTTGTTGTGTAAACAGAAAAGAGGGAAGTGTAGAGCCCATTCAAGTGAGTTTGGGGTCAAGAGGCCAGTTATGGCCAAAAACCTAAGCTCTGGTGATCCTTGAGCTGAAAGCTTCCACAGACCTCTGATTTGATAACACAAACTGTGTCATTCATGGCCTCATTATTTGATAAACCCTGTTTCTGAACTTCTTGACCTGGGTCATATCCTGCTGGGTTAATTCCTGCCCATAACAAAGCTACATCATTGTTTTCATCCTGTATGCTAATTTTTGTGGTTTTCTTCTATAATAACTCTTGGATGTTTTCAATAAACTGGCTCTGCCAGTTGTCCTGCTGGTATTCCCCACCCAGGTGTATACGTGTTTTCTTTTCTCTCCTGAGCTGAATCCAGCCCCTGGTGGACAGGGGAACTCAACAAATTTGGAAATTTCAGGAGGTGACAGGGATGAGCTGAAGTTGCTTTTATCTTGGTGGATTTACATTTGACTATGGAGTCACACTGAATAATAGGAGGCAATTTTCATTTGATGAGGGTCCCTGCAGCTACTGGACACCCTCAGAACACATTAAAGAGGCCCAAATAACATTTCCTTAATAATCAAAAATGAATAGATATTTCTCCTTCTTTACCTTCTGCCTCTTGGGTCTCTAGAGCACTTGCCTATGAGGCTGGTTAGGTGGTTGTGAGGAATGTGGGGTGTTGCTGGTCTCCATAGGGTAGAGGGTCCCTATGAAATCCTATGAAATCCATTCCCCCCAAAGGGGGAATGACCCCAGACAATCAAAACCCTGGGAGAGTTCTCCTAATGCCATTCTGAAGATTACAAACCTAAGAATAGAAGAAAATTAGTCAGGGGTGACCTAGAGGTATTGACCTAACACAACTGAGTTTGCTCAGTTAAGTACTTGAATCTATTCCACATACCCACTGTGACAATTGAGGTTCATCAACATAACATATGTTGTATGATGAGGAGGGATCATATTAGAGACATTCATGGGATGGGTGGACCTCTTAGACTGTAATTCACATTCTGAGAACCTATGAAAATCCAGGTGGGAGGGGAAAGGGTTTCTAAAACCTATAGAATAACAGCTATAATTGTACCACATTGTGCTTCACACTAGGGGAGGCACCCATGTCTTGCAAGATCTGTGAATAAAGTGTTCAATTCTTCTCTCACTCCAGCAGATTTGTTTCTTTTATAGATAACAGTGATGTAGTGCATAGAGCACTGGCCTTGGAGTCAGGAGGACAGGAGTTTGAATCCAGTCTCAGACACTTGATTCTTACTATCTGTGACCTTGGGCATTACTTAATCTTGATTTTGTGGCATCCAGAGCATCTCCAGTCATCTTGATTAATATCTGGACACTGGACCCAAATTAGAGAAAGTGAGGGAAGAGATTTTAGCATAGCCCCTTTAATTCAAATCCAATTCTGTGCTTGTCATGGCAACATCTCCCTGATGTTGGGATCTTCTTCAAAAATGAAGGACAAGATTAATATGAGAATGGCAATGTCTTATTTATGATCCTTTACAAAACTAGGCAGGTAATTGAATAAAGAAGGCATGACCTTGCCCTGCTCTCTCCTTCTGTGTTTCAAACTGATCTGGAACATTTGGCCATCATAAGCACTAACTACCCACCCCCCTACCATTTCTACCCTGCTGTGTTAATTTTTTGTTTTTCCTCATGATTTCTGAACCACAAGCACAATCCACACATTTTTCTCCTCTGTTCTGGGACATCATGTCTCTTCTCCCTTTCTATATGTCCGTGGGAACACAGGCTATTCTAACAGATCACCACCTGGACAGTCTCAGGAGCTGGCAAGCTGCCCTAAGAGATAAGGTGCACCAGAGTCCTTGGGAGCTGGACATTCCACCCCACAGACCAAGGGCACTAGACACAGCTGTGTTTTACCACCTCCTCCCTAACATACCCCCTTATCTTGTAATGCAAGATGCTGCACGTACCCTGCTTGTGTGTATTTCACCCCCAGTTACCTCAGTATTCTTTGTTCTACCCCGGAAGACCCAACAGTATATATGTAATAGCTAAGCAGTAATAAAATTGAACTGGAGGCATAAGGCAGTGGTGGCTTGACTCCTGATTCTCAGCTTCCTTCTGGGAGGGATGTTGTTGCTGTGGGCCCCAAGGTGAAGCAAGCCACAAAACATGTCTAGCCCCCCTCACTCCCATTCCATAGAACTCTTCCCCCTTGCCTCTGTTTCTCTGGCCAAGCTCTCCCTGACAGATTTTTTTTAGGTTTTTGCAAGGCAAATGGGGTTAAGTGGCTTGCCCAAGGCCACACAGCTAGGTAATTATTAAGTGTCTGAGACCGGATTTGAAGCCAGGTACTCCTGACTCCAGGGTCGGTGCTTTATCCACTGTGCCACCTAGCTGCCCCTCCCTGACAGATCTTGAAGATAGGATGCTCTGCTTCTCCTCAAGCATCCCAGCTGGCCAGTTTATCTTTCTGATGCTCTCTGACTGACCCCTGTCTTGTAGCTGAGTTGACTCTCAAGGTCAAACTGATAGGGTAGAGGGTTTAAGTAGCCAAGTCTGTGATCTGCAGGTGAACTAGTTTTCTGGGTCTCCTGTATATTCTGGGTCTGCTCTTTTAGGAAAAGATGGCAACTTAAGGAAAACCAGTTAAGTTGTCTTCTCACTCATAGTCACTTGTTCAAGGTTCCTTAGACACATTATTTGAGCATCTTTTTAATCTGAGAGTTAATTTACATTTATTCAGGACCCAGGACTTCCCTTATTAGACAGGATTTAGGGAAAGGCTGACTTGGGGGAACTAGTCAATATCTTAGGAGTTTTCTTTTCCAAGGTGAGAAGGAAGCAACATTAGACTCATAGGCAAAGAATTTTAATAGATATATTGGACTGACTTAGTTTTGCCCCCAAAATCTACTTTTGACCATCTTCAAAAATACCATGTGATGAAGGTTTTCTTATTATATTCATTTCAGTTCAGAAAACTGTGTCAAACAGAGGTTAAATGACTTCCCACCCTCCCATGAGAGACGAAGAGAAATTTTTTCTTTCAGATCTGTGCAGTTAAGCTATAGAGGGCTGGGTGTGTGTATGGGGGGAAGTCTTTTCCCTTCCACCCTCCTCTCTGGCTCTCTTCCACCTTAGATCTGGGTCTAGGATACCAGAGTTCAGCTTGGTCTCCCCCACCCAGAAGCAGGCTGTTGCATTTCAACCTGGACAGCTCCCTATTCAGTGTGCTTCTCAAAGTTAAAATGCCTTTTTACAGGGGAAATGGGTGGGAAAGAGTGAAATTCCTGCTTTAAAAACTTGATAAAGTAGTTTGAAAAGGTTGGTTGCTGGGTTGCGGGTGATCTAAGAAGTTTTCTTTTAAGGAGTTTATTTTAATTGTGACAAACTAAAAGAAAGACGAGGTGATGTAGTTGTGAAGGTATGGGTTTAATAACTTATCATATCTGGTCAGAGAACAATCTATACTAAAGTTAGTCAGTGAACTCTGAAATATGGTGAAGCAGTATAGTATAATAATACTATAGATGGGAAATTTGTAGAATGGATATTAAGGAACTTGAGAAGAAAAGGGAATGGAAAATGAAAAGCTCGGGGTTGGTTTCTCTGAACCCTAAGAAAGGCATATTTGGGAGGAAGAGGAATAGTCTTGGATATATGAGGACAGTATGACTAAATCTGAAAAATTATACAAGAAAAAGTTAAATTATGTAATCTTTCTGGGATTATGGAATCCAAACTCAAACTGAATTAAGGTAAAATTAATTCTCTAGTAGTGAATTGTCTGGAAAACAATGAAGACCAGAAATACAGAATACAGTGAAAAGAAAGTTGTTTTAGTTAAAGATCAGTTAAAAAGAATACTAATGAATGATGGCAAAAAGTTTGGTAACTAGGAGGGATTTTTAAGCTGTTCCTGTGAAGAATGGAGGAATATATTTAAGGGGAGTTAGGGATAGTAATTAGATCAGGAGTGAAGTAAAACAACAGAGATTCAGCTGAATTCCTCCCTTGGAGAGCAAGTAATTTTCTTGTCTAGGAGCTTAGTCTGGGATGTTTGGGACAGGAAGTTTGATAAGGAAAGGCATCTGAAATTATGCAGAGATAAATGGAATTATAGTTTACCCTATCAGGGATACCCAATATTAGAGATTTGGGATTAGAAAAATTCATATACTGCAGAATGAAAGGTAAATCAGTTTATTATTCTGTAAGGAGAACATAAAGAGGTATGTTTTTGGATCATATGACTCTGAAGTGTTTGATATGAAATCATATTATTTTTTTTTGCAAGGCAATGGGGTTAAGTGGCTTGCCCAAGGCCACACAGCTAGGTAATTATTAAGTGTCTGAGACTGGATTTGAACTCAGGTACTCATGACTCCAAGGCCAGTGTTCTATCACTTGTGCCACCTAACTGCCCCTTGATTTGAAAGCAATTGAACTTTTTATTATCTCTTAAATTGGGGGGCTCTATATGAGCCTGATCCGCTCTGTTATTTGAAAAATGTTAACTTGAGTTCATAAAATGCATAATTTTGATTATGATATAATACTGACATTTTGGTAGAATTAGAAATTAAAAATAGGTTCTCAAATAAATTAAATATTTGGGCATTTAAATTGTGGTGTTGATCAGAAACACTTTATCTGGCCCTAGGAGATGATTCATAGACCAGTCTTGGTTGGTTGGGGTCCTAAGCTGTTTAGTTTCCTTGAGTTGATCTGAAACTTACTTGGCATTTCCATAGCAAAAGGCTGCTTCATGCATCTTAGTAGTCCCTCTGTGAAAAGAGGGGACTGGGGAGACTTTTTTTGAAAAGAAAAATACCGCCACCCCCGGCTTTAAAAGGAAAAATACTAATTTGGATGGTAAGAAAAAAAAGAAAACTTAAGACTAACAGGTTTCCCTATCTGAAACCAACAGACCCACTTTGAGTTTAAGGGAAGTGATACTCGGAAGTTTTGTGGAAATGGAAATTTATTACATGTGAAGAAACTTGGGAACTTATATATGTTACTAAGGAAGAAGAGGAAAAATAATATTGTTATCAGGAATATTTGCTGATTCCTTTTGGGAAAGAAACACTGTCAGAAGAGAAAAAGTTTTGCAAGAGGCATTTATATAGTGAATTTATTAAATTCTCATCTGTGAGCCATTTCCTTTTAATGTTAAGTGATAATACATTGTCAAGGATTTCACAAGGTCTTTTGTTTGTTAAAGAAGAAAATAAAAACCTTGCATTTCACCTCATGTTTATGGAAGGGACTATGTATATATAAGATTAAAGTAAATCTACTTAACATCTGTTATTTTTTTTTACAGATTGATACTTTATTGAGTCCAGTCAAGACCAGGAGATTAGGCCTCTAAGTACGTGAGAGAAGGCGAAATAACAATTAGTCATAGGATGAACCAGATTTTCTTTCCATCTTCTTTTTTTCTTCTTCCTTTACTTTCTTGATCAATACAATGTTCAGAGATGCCAAAGTGAAGATCTAAGACTTGAAGTATTAGATAATATTTAGTTTCCTTACCCATTATTGACTGAGAACTCCTCAAAAGCAAGAAAAAATAGTGTAATATCACTGGCACCTTAAACGCAAGAACTTTGCTATATAAAAGGGGGAAATGGGGAAGCCATCATTAGTATTGCTCTCTCCTCATTTCCTCTCAATGCCCCCTCTCCCCATACACACAAACTAGTCTTATGAATTGGAAAATTGTGCGTACAACTAATGATGCCGCAGTTCAAGAAGCAAACTGGAAAACTTGCAGCCATCATGAGGATTCCATTTGTTAGAAAGAACGGCCTTCTCTAAATTTTAATTGGATACATAGATTTTTCTGTATGTGCTCTTGGTCCTTTCTTCCTGTGGATGCTGCTTGGCCACAAAATTAGTCATCTAAAGATTAATTTGCTACTAGATATTTTAAAAATGAAGTAGGGAGATTAATTCCTTTTCAAATTATCTGGAATTATCTTCAAGGAAAATAGCAAAGTGCTAGACTTGGAGTCAGGTAAGACTTGAGTTGATTTTCTGTCTTAGACATTAACTAGCTAACATCTGCTATTTGAAAATAAGAAAATATATCAAATTGTAAATTTTATGTAAATGTAACATTGCCCAGCATCCATGGTATAAATAAGAGTTAATTGCAGTTATAAAAATTATCATATGTTTGACATTGAATGCTTGGAAATATCTAATTTTTCTTTTTGAAAATAGAAGTATATTTGGGGTAGAAGTGAATAACCATGTAAAACAAGATGTAAAAGATGTTAAGATATCAAGTTATAAGGTTTAACCTTAAATTAAGGGAACCCTTTTGTTTGTTTTTGTTCTAAAGGAAGAAGATGTTAGCATAGGAATCTTATGTTTAATGTAAGTTAGTAATTATATATTTTATTTTAAAGCTATCAAGATTGTGCATTTCTTCCCTCATGGTAATTATAGACTCAGAGGATTAGTTTCCAGGAAATTGGAAAGCATGACCAGAATTTGGGATGCTTTCTGCTGATGTATTGGGAGGGGGAACCTCTAAAGTATGTTTGGGCAATTTAAAAAAAATTGTGTAGCCCCCTGTAATGAAGATGTGGAGAAATCTTTATTAGTTATGTGACATACTTTGTAGCAGAGATATTGTACTTAGAATTATTTGGTTACCTGTTGTGAAAAATATAGCTATTTGGAGTTAGTGTAATATGTGAAAGCCTGGAATTAATAATTCAATACTTTGAAAGGGTAATGGGGGGAATTATAAAAATTATGACCCCTTCTTGGAACCCTGAAATTTTTAAGTAATGTGTTGGAACTTTGTGTTGGAACTTGTTTAGGTATAATGTAATAATGAAAAGATACTTTCGTTAAATCTAGTAATTAATGTAGTATTCTCATTGCTGTTTTGTTACATTGGAATAACATATATTGAGGATTTAAAGTCATCTAAAAATTCTCTAATGGTTTGAAAGAATTCTGAAAATGATGATTTGTATTTTAAGCATGGCTAGTGGTTAAAGAGTTTTAATATGAAGTTGCTTTTATAGAAAATTTCCAGTTTTGTATATAAATTGAGATTTTGTGATTATGTGTATCACACCCCCCCCCAAGATTGTGGTTGCTTGCTTTGCAGTAAAAAACACCTTTGTAATATGAGAAAGATAAAAATAATGGCAATAATTTGTGATTTTTCTGTCACAATCACTAGGAATTATTATGTGAGAATTCAGGAGATGATAGGCAATTTCCTAGTCAAAGAAGGTAGAGATATTTATTTATTGTATAATAAAGCAAGTTTGGGCAGCTAGGTAGCACAGTGCATGGAGCACTGGCTCTGGATTCAGGAGGACCTGAGTTCAAATCCAGCCTCAGACACTTAATAATTGCCTAGCTATGAGACCTTGGGCAAGTCACTCTTAACCCCATTGCTTTAAATAAATAAAATTTTAAAAAATACAACAGGTTGGTGGGGGGAGGTCTCTAGCCAAGAGGCATCTGAAATACCATCTTTGTATAGGGAAAGAGGAGAAAGGGACCTAACAGATCAATTTCATACAAATAAACATGGGTTTGGAGATCAGAACTTAGTGCCACTAGAAGGACAGATGTTTTAATTTAGTTATGCCACATACTTGTGAGATGGGGTTTGTATATCAAACAATACTCTGAATTCTGGAAGAACTTGACTGATCTCTGCATAAGGTAGAATGTAATTGTATTACAAAGATACAGGAGAGCCAGAGATAGGATACAGGGGATGTAGGGGAAGTCAGAGTTAGAATTCCTGATTTTAGCAAGGACCCAGGAGGGACTTACAGAGTGGATCTGCATATTGAGTAGGGGGCTTTTTAATTGGGACTTTAGTATTTAGACTCTAGAGAAAGCAACCAACACAGCCTTTTGTCCAGACCACTTGGACTTACTAAACCCAGTGAGCAAAGCCTCTAGGATCTCAGCACCAAACCTCTGTGAACCAGCCCCTTGTCAACATAAGGTCTTAGGAAAATGAAGAAAGGCCATAAGAGATGGGGTCCATGGAAAAATTCCTAGAAAGAAAAAACCCTAACTCAGAGAGAACTAGAACCCCTGAGGAGAATATGATCTGGTCTCCAGCACAGGAAGACTTCCTTGAAGAAATCAAGAAGGAGTTTAAAAATCAATTGGAAGATTTGGGAGAGACAATTAACACCTTGCAACAAGAAAACAAATCATTGGAAAATACAATTGGACAAATGCAAAAAGAAAATAATTCTCTCAGAACCTCAATTGGTCAAATGGAATATGAAGTGACCAATTGGAAAAGGAGTTGAAAAAGGTAAATGAAGAAAATTCTTCTCTTAAAAAAAGAATAGAGTATGTGGAAACTAATGACTTCATGAGACCACAAGAGCCTGTTAAACAAAACCAAAAAATCAAAAAAATCAAAAATGTAAAATACCTTATCAGCAAAACCACTGACCTTGAGAACTGATCAAGAAGGGGCTACCTGAGAATTATAGGTCTTTCTGAAAACATAGAAGAGAGAAAATACCTGGACTTAATATTACAGGATTTAGTGATAGAAAACTGCCCATATATCATGGGACCAGAGGGCAAAATAGTTACTGAAAGAATACATCAATCCCTTCTAGAAAGGGATCCTAAAATGAAAACACCAAGGAATGTTGTGGCCAAATTCCAGAACTATCAGATAAAAGAGAAAATCCTGCAAGCAGTCAGAGAGAAACAATTTAGATACCAAAGAGCCACAGTAAGGATTATGCAGGACCTGACTGCATCAACATTAAGAGATCAAAGGGCCTGGAATGAGATATTCCAAAGAGCAAGAGAGCTTGGAATGCAGCCAAGAATCCACTACCCAGCAAAGCTGAGTCTTTGAAAGTTTATTGTGTTAGAGTGAAGTAGTATCTTCCAAATGGATGATTAAGAGATAGGATAAAGCAAAACTAGATGGACATATAACAAAATGGGAGACTTCCAATATTTCCTGATGAAAAGACTGGAGCTTAATAGAAAATTTGGACATCAAACAGGAGGTTCAAGAGACACATGAAAAGGTAAAAAAAAGAGGGGGTAAAGGGAAAAAACTACTATTCAATAAGATGAAACTGGCTATATACCCACTTGGGAGAAAGGTTCTCATAAGTCTTGAGAATTGTAACTCAATTAGAGAAAATATACGTAGCCAGAAGTGATGGACACTCATGACTTTTCTGTGATTCAGAATGATTTAAAAAAATACCTCCTTAAAAAGGGTTACAGTAAGGATGTGGGAAGAAGGAGGAGACTGAATTGAGGTGAATCTTATTACATTAATAGTACAAAAGACCTATTGTAATAGAGGGGAAGAAGGGAGAAGTTGAGAACCACCTGAATCTTCCTCTCATCAGACTTGGCTTAAAGTCAACTTACACACCAAGTTAAGTTAAGAAACTTATCTTACCTTCCAAGTATTAAAAGGGGAAAAGGGGAGGGAGGAGATAGGGAGGGGGGAAAGGGGAACTAACAGAAGGAAGGGAGGGTAGATGGGGAAAAGGGAAAGGGGAAAGAAAGGGGAGGGTGGTTGACACAGGGGGGGCAAGCACACTGAAGGTGGTGGTATCCAGAAGCAAAATACTGGGGAATATAGATAAAGGGAAAAAAGGGGAAAAATACAAACAGAGGGAAGACAGCATGGAGGGCAATAAAGAGTTAGTAATTATAACTTTGAATGTAAATGGGGTGAATTCTCCCTTAAAACATAAGTGAATAGAAGGATATGATTTCTCTCTCATCACACTCAACTTAGATCAATGTATACCATGGAAACATTGTGAAGACTAACAGACTGCCCTCTGGGGTGGGGAGGGAAAGAAGATTGGGGGAGAAATTGTAAAACTCAAAATAAATAAAATTTTTAAAAAATTTAATAAAAAATTAAAAAAATAATTGGTATTTAGTTCTTGTAAACTGGACTCACTTGAAGTTCTAATTAAGTAAAATTTCTATTTTGATCATGGGGTTTTAAAATTGACTTTCTGTTCTGTGTCTGATACCAGGAATGGTCGGCAAAAGGAAGTGCTGGTGGGTTAATCTTTTTCTGGAGCCTGGAAGCTCAGTGGGGACCTGAAGACTTTTGGTGACAGGGATGAACAACTGAAGGGGGTGTCTTTTCATTGTGGTCTGAGGTTAGACCCTTCTGACTTGACTTTCCAAATATTGCATTTGGATAATGTCTCTCCTGCTAGGTTAAATCTGTTCTAAGGCATTTGACTTACCCACATGACTTCTGCCTGGACATTGACCTTCAAAATTATATCTATAAGGGAATTTTCCTTTGATACCCTGAAACTTCATAGTACACTGAAATAATCAAACCACATATAGAAGTTTTAGTTCAATTGGATTTAATGGCCAGCTAGGTTAAGTATGTGGTTCTGGCATTTGCTGTCAGCTATATGTTTTGGTGAGAATTTAATCCCTTAATTTTTATGTTAGAGGGGGTATTTAGCTAAGAAGAATGGGAAGCTTTTAGGATATAAAGATATGATTCTGTGTAAACTCCCAATTTAATGAATGGGAATGTGAGCCATCTGAGTTTAGAAGAAGAAGAAGAAGAAGAAGAAGAAGAAGAAGAAGAAGAAGAAGAAGAAGAAGAAGAAGAAGAAGAAGAAGAATCAGGCTGTCTGCAATGGAGAATACTATCTGTATCCAGATAAAGAACCGTGGAGTTTGAACAAAGTCCAAGGACTATTTGCTTTAATTTTTGATCTTGTTATCTCTTACACTTCATGTTTCTTCCTTAAGGATATGATTTCTTTCTTATCATATTCCATTTGGATCAATGTACAACATGGAAACAATGTAAAGACTGACAAATTGCTTTCTGTAGGGGGTGGGGGGAGGGAAGTAAGATTAGGGGAAAATTGTAAAACTCAAAATAAATAAAATCTTTAATAAAAGAAGAAGAAGAAGAATCTATGCTATATTTAGAAAAGTTTGGGGGAGAAAAATTCTTTTTAGTTAAGGATGTTTGAGTCATCATAATAGTAGCAAAAGTTTAAGATTGTCAGTTACTTGCTGGATACTCTTTTTAGTACTAATATGATTGTCAAATGTTTATGTTACAAACTCAAGTTAATCTGGCTTGTGTAGTAGAAGAATTATGAAAGTTTTTTTGTGATAGAGTGAAGTAGCATCCTCCAAATGAATGATTAAAAGATAGGATAAAGCAAAACTAGGTTAATTCTTATTTGTAACTAAATTTTCTGTGTATGTCAGCATGACAGTGGGCAAGTCAAATATAAATTGTCATGATCTAAGGAGCTCCAGAATTTTAGTGGCTAATGATGAAAACACAAAATATTGATCTGATTAAAATGTAGTGTTAAGAAGTTCCTTTATTAGAAAAGAAGGTCTCAACAAGTCACCTGAACTAGAGAGGACTTTTTGGGAATAGACTCTCAAGATGCAGAAGGACATCAAAAGTCTTCAGAGGAAAGAAAATTGGATCAGAAGTTTGTTATATTGTAATTTATCTGGTGTTTAGTTGTATGGCTTATCCCTGGGGACTGTCCCATTTTTAATCTCTGGAAACTTCCCCTTGATTCTGTAAGATGTCACTCATCATTATGCCTCCTCCCAATAGTCTTCATGTTTGTGAATTACCCCTTGCTAGAACATTATAAGCAGAAAAGCTCTTCTTACTTGATGAAATACAGGGCAAGGAAATAGACATGTTTGAGAAAGAAAATGAAAAATTTTAACTAAATTTGAGAAATTGAAGAAAGGAGTAGAAAAGAAATTTTGTAGGGAAAAAAGAGAAGGGATTAGGATAAGTGATTAGGTTTCATTTCTGCATTAGTTATGGGAAACTGAAGAAAACAGTTTATATCTTACAAAGAAATGGCTTGGGAAGATGAAGAAAAGAGGTAGAATGATAGAGTCCAAGGAGGAAAGGCTGCTTGGATATAAATCAAGCTAATTTACATCTTACTGGGAACAAGGGAAATCTCTCTCTCTCTCTCTCTCTCTCTCTCTCTCTCTCTCTCTCTCTCTCTCTCCTCTATTTGAATTCACACATGTTCCTTTGAGGGAAAGAGCTCTGCAAATCAGGTCCTTAGTTTGTAGTCAGATGTGCTTCTTGGGAGAAAAGAGGTCTGTAACTTTTAAAATTACAGCTCTCTTTCAAATCATTGTTTTTAAGCTGACATATGTGGGTTGAGGCAATTTTGATTTGGAAGGGAATTGACTTTCCCTCTGGACAAATTCACAAAAAGGGATCCTTAGAAAATTAGGACAGATTTTGAGCTGACCCAATAGAGGGTTTGTCTAAAGGTGAGTCTGTTACTTTTCAATTCAATTTGTTCTAGTTTTGTACTTTTGTTTTCTTTGAAGCTGAAATTCTCTACCACTGTTTTGGGGGATTCTCACAGGTTGGTAAGAATTATCTGGTTTTTAAGCAACTGGATGAGTGCTGAAGATTTATCCCTAGATCTAAGTATGGCATTTCTTTGTTGAAGTGTCCTGGTGGTTAGATTTCTGGCCCTTTTTTGGTGAAGTGCAAGGCATTTGTCCAGCACCCCTATCATATATCCAGTGTCTATTTTATATATTTTTTTTGTTGTGTTTGTGTGTCTTTTGGTGTTTGATTTTGTGTACAGTTATTTCTGTTTGTTTGTTGTAACTGATCATAAGACAATCTAAATCTAAGATTAAAGTAGAAAGGATACCAGTTTTCCATATGACTAAGCATTATGACTCTAAGATTCATGCATTTTGTCAGCATTGAAGTAAACTTACAAGTGATGACCCTAAATTATGCTGATCCAGATGGGGAACTTTTGAAAAAGCTAAATTGAACTATCTTAAAACAACATCAATTAAAAAAAACTATTATGACTTCTAATAAGGAATGGGAATGTTCATCACTAGTTTAGTAAGATGGTACAAGGAGAGTACAAACCTGAAATTTTTTCATTCATGATTCCTAAGAAAGGTTTTCCTTCCTCAACCACCTCTCCACTTTTCTCCTCTGGTCTCATTTTCACCCCTCCCCTTACTAAGCCCGTGGACATTCCAAACTTCACTCTATTCCCTTCTTCAAAAACTCCATCCCCTCTACTTCCTTCAGCTTCTGTCCCTCCCCTTATTCGCCTTCTTTGCCTTTCTTCCTCTTCACGATTCATTGTAGTGCATCCCAGCTGCCAACCCGAGTCCTACTCCACCTCTTAGTAAAACCCCATTTTCAGCTATTTTCATTTATCCTGCTCTACATAATCTGAAGGAAACCCCTGCTTTTCTGTCCACTTTCCTATCTGAGAGTCATCCTCACTCATAACTCACTTTCTTCTCCTTTTGTTTCTCTTTCCCCTCACTGTTTCATCTCCTTCTTGTTCTTCTGCTTCTGTCTCTTCTCATTTACCTTCTCCTCCTCTTTGTTCAAATCCTTCTCTTTCTCCTTCCAGTTGTATTCCTCTTCTCTTTATTTGCAATCTCTTCCCCTTCCTCTTCTGTTTTTTGTCATTCTTTTTTCTCAAATATTAATCCCTCTTAGTCCTCCAATGTCTTTCCCTTCATCTGCTATTTCATCTCATCTCCCCAATATTAATCCCTGTTACCTTTTTTTGTCTTCCAATGTCTTCTCCTTTCTCTTTTGTTTCATCTTCCTTTTCTCCCCAATATTAATCCCTGTTCGCTCTTCTCTTTCCAAGTTCTTACCTTTCCTCTTCTGTTTCATCTCCTTTTTATCCCCTGAATATTAATCCCTCCATTGCCTTTTCTCTTTGTTCCTCAGTTTCTTCTTGTGTTTCTGGCTCATCTCCTTAAAGTTCTTTTTATTCTTTTATTTAATTTCAGCTCATTTTCTCTTCTTACTTTCCTGTTTCATCTCATTATATCATGAATTCCTCCCATTCCTACTCTTCAATCTTCTCCTTATTCCATCTCACTTTCCTTTTTTTTTAAAGGTTTTTTCAAGGCAAATTGGGTTAAGTGGCTTGCCCAAGGCCACACAGCTAGGTGATTATTATTTAAGTGTCTGAGGCTGGATTTGAACCCAGGTACTCCTGACTCCAAGGCTGGTGCTCTATCCATTGCACCATCTTGTCGCCCTGCATCTCACCTTCCTAATCTCCAATGTATCCCATTGTCCATCCTTCCTGTTCTATTTCATCTCCTTCTTATATCTCTGCTATCTCTCCTCTTGCCCCAGGAGATCCTGCTTCTAATGAGGTTGCCCCATCTCCAGATAAGATCCCAAATATCAACCCTGTTGGGATCTATCCTTTTAAGTTTACAAATAAACCATGCCCTCAGATTGTTCCAACCAGAGATGGAGAAGAACAGGTTCCATCCAATATTAAACTTTTACTGTCTCACAGTATAAATTTAAATCATGGGACATAGAATTACAGATTTTGAAAAAAATTTCCTTGACCCCTGACAAAAAAAATAGGCTTTACTGCTCAATTTAATGTTACTCTGCAATCCCATCACCTTGTGATTCCAGACATTTGCCCTTTAATCTTAGCTTTAGTTGGAAAGGAGGCAATGTGAAAGTTACATTTGAGGAGTTTGGGAGACAGATTATGTATCTTATGCAGATCAGGAAAGATATTATATGGATGCAAAAGCTTTAGGGTATGCTTTAATAGAAGGTATCCAACTTGCTTTTCCCTGACCAGTGGATTTTTCAAAGATGGAAACTATTATTCAAAAACAAGACAAATTAGTATTTCAATTTTTTTTGAGTATTTAGCTGAGTATGATGCAAATTCTGGTCTAAAGCATGATGAGGATGCAGGAGGACAAACTCAGTCTCTCTCTTACTCTATTAACAATCTTCAGCCTTTTCTGTCTTGGAATACTAAACTTATCCAGCCTGAATGGCAAACTAGGTGTCCCCAGTTCACAGCTGTTTCATTAGTACACTTAGCAGCTCAATTAGAGGAGGACCTCCAGGAGAAAAGGGACTTGAAAGCCAAGAAAGATAAAATGTACATTATGCAGCTCAAACATGTCATGCAAGCATGTCCCGGAATCAAGTAATAAGGGTTTGTCATCATTGCAAGAAACCAAGCCATTGGAAGAAATAGGGAAAACTTTTGGAGAGTAACCAAAAAAAGAATTTAAATGTCTTTCCCCCCCTTTGTGAGCTTTTAAAACTTCCCCTTTTTCTGTTACTCTTGGACAAGATAATTTTCAGGTAATTTCCTGCCTTCTTTCCTATGTTATTCACACCCTGCTTTCTCTCATTCCTCTGTTTGCTACCACGTGCACTGTAGTTGATCTATGTAGTGTCTATTTCTTCATTCTTGTTCAAACCAGTCAACTTTTTATTTCCACATGGGAAGGATAGCAATGTATCTGAACGATCTTCTTTTTAAAAGTGGCCAATTCAATCCTAAAAGTTTGTTCTAAAAATCTGACTGCATGGCATCTCCCTCTTTAGCTGTTCCTCTTATCTTTCCTTATCTCATTCACCTTGGAAGTTTTCTGACATCTCACAATTCTGCCTCTAAATCCAAAGAAGAAAGCACAGGCTAGCTACTAATCTGAACTGAAAGTTTGTTTAAAAAAAATAGAAAAATATTTAGGCTTAATTGGGTATTTTAATGGTGACAAATTATGGATTATTTTATGTAAAATGTTCTGTTTATTTGAAAGGTATATTATAGATATTTAGATTTGATACAAATTATGTGACATTTACATATATTTTAAAATCTGTTTTGCACTTAAATTTAAAAATAAATATCTTTTCTCCATAAATTGATAAAAATAACTTGAAAATCTTTTGTTGATGAATTGTGAGTTGTTTAAAGGGTTCAAAAATTGAGTATCTGAGATATAGAAAGAAAAATTTAGTGTGATAAATTTCAATAGTTTTTTAAAGCAGCCATTTTTTCAAATTTTGTTTTATTCAAACAGGAACAATATTAACAGCAATAAAGTGCAAAATTATTCCAGAAAAAAATACCTTCTCTCTGAGTTAGTATGGTTTCTAGATTGGGTGTTAACAGACCGAAGAGTCAAGTCTTAGTTCTCAGCTTTGCTAGTTTAAGATCAGTAACTTGGGCTTGTGCTGCTTTGTTTCTCCACCTATTAAAGAGGAATGATATCTTCCTGATAGGGCTGATGATTAACTAGTTTTAGATAAAGTAGAATAAATTTCAATATTTAATTGTTGATTGGCTATTTAAAATCTTAACACATGTATGAGCTGCTTCAAAAAATTATAATCAATCCGTAATTATTTTTGACTGATCTTAATTAGCTTGATTTTTAAAAACTAATAATAATAATGATAATAATAATAATAATAATAATAATGTAAATAAGAGAGTTCTGTGTGTTGCTTCCTCTGGCAACTCTTCTCTAATTTCCCCTAGCCTGTAGAACTGAAAAGAGATCACTGGACTTGGGGTTTGGGGTGGAAGGCCAGAATAGAGCCTCTTAAATCTGGCAACACAGTTTGCTAATGCACAATCTTTGTTCTACTAAAAATTCCCCCCCCTCTCTCTCCATATATATATATATATATATTATATATATGCTATATATAATATATATATATATATATATGGTATTATTTTAAAAGTGAATGAAATCTTTCTGGGAGTGTGGAATCCAGATTTGAAATGATTTGGGATGTGCCCATGTTTCAGTTAGAAGGTACCCTAGTATCAAGAAACAGTGTTGGGTTGGTGAATTCTCATGAAATCATCAATTGTTGGTTTCAGACTAAAGAATGGAGGCTGAAAATCTTATTCTACTATTAAAGGTTATTGTGTTGAAAAATATGGAGGAATATATATATATATATACATATATACATATGTGTGTGTGTGTATATATATATATATATATATATATATATATATAGTTAATTGGGTATCAGGAAATAAAAGGATCTAAATCTGATTTGAATTAATCCAAAATTTAGTTCTGAAAAGTAATAGGACTACATAAATTAAGGTATGCATTAAAGCTATACAATCACCTTTTTAATTAGAGAACCATATATCGGTTGTTTTTGTGTGTATTACCATATATAATGGTATATAAAATTGTATTTGAAAAATGCAAAATTTGGATTATGATACTGTGATGTTCATGAATGTTCAAATATTAAGAGATATTGGTCAATAATTGGACATATTAAATTGTGCATTAAATAAATGGAATGAATGTATTAAAAACGGAATCTCTTATGTATTGTTATTTTGTTTATTTGGGGGCTGTGATATGCATTTCATTAGATTGTAAAGTACAAGGAAAAACCTTGTCATTATAAAAAATGATTATGTTGAACCATCTAGTCATAAATCTTTATAAAGAATTTTCTGTAAGGAAGTTTGATGAGAATTTAACAATTTTTGCAATTTTAATTAACTTGATTGATAATATCTGGATTAATCATGTAATGTTCCTTTAAAACTAATATTTGAAAGGAATTAGACAAAAGGTTGTTTTTCTATATGAAAAATTATTTTTTTGTTAATTTGTTAATTTGAGTTATTGGAGAATAAAGTAGAAGAAATTTGGACAGGAATATATGTTTTCATTGTTCCTCTGCACTGACCATGCAGCTTACATTGTTTAAGGCACTATATACCACTACTCCCATTCCACTTTTCAGTTTCTTGAGATGAATTGAATCAGCTTTTAATTTCTTAATTATCTCATCTCTGAACTGAGTTCTAGAGGTTCATCTTGAGGGTTCTGCAGGAGGAATAGAAGAGAAAGTCCAACCCTGTTGCAAGAGTATCAGTGCTGGAAAAATCTGGAAAAATCCTTGCACAGAATGGAGAGAAACTGTGTAATTTAAATTGTCAAACTCATTCCATGTAAGAATATACTTATATAATTTAAGATAGACAGAAAATTTGTCAGTACTATTCAAACAAAGCATCTATGTAGCCAAAGCAAAATTTGTATTCAATAAGATCTTAAGGCCTTTGTAAATTTTGTCATTTGTGATAAGATAATTTAGGTATGTATATTTTCCCAGTTTTAAACCCTTCCTTATGTAAACACCCTAACATTCAAGGAAGGTGATATTTAGAAGATCTGTGGTAACTGCAGTCTTTTGCCTAAAAATAAATTTTAGGTCAATTGGATTTGATAAAATCCAATTTTAAGATTTATTTTTGGGGACAGTAGGTGGTGCAATGCCAAAAGCACTAGTCCAGGAGTCAGGAGGATCTGAGCTCAAATCCAGCCTCAAACACTTAATAATTACCTAACTGTGTGGTCTTGGGCAAGATCTTAACTCCATTGCCTTGCAAAAATAAGAAAAGATTTAGTTTTGCTTTAAGATTGAAGAAGAGATATATTTTATTTTTTTTTCCCTTAAGGATATGGTTTCTCTCTCAACACATTCAATTTAGATCAGTGTCTAGCATAGAAACAATGTAAAGACTAACAGACTGCCCTCTGTGGGGAGTGGGGGGGAGGGAAGCGAGATTAGGGGAAAAAATATAAAATTCAAAAATAACAAATTTTAAAAAAAGAAGAAGAGAGATGTCTATCACTTTACAAGTTTACAATTAATGTGTTGTCCTTTTTAACATCGGGAACATTTATTGTGGTTTTAAAAAAATCTCAGAAAAGACTGTTTTATAGAAGTTTTGTGATGTGATTTGTGTAAAGTCTACTAATCCTTCAAATCTGTAAATTAATTTATTGCAGTGATGGGATGATATTACTTATAACTGTCATTTAAAATTGTCTATTTTTTCATGGTTATTATTTGTGTAACAATAGCTATTGGGTTAATATTTAAGGCATTTAAAGATTGCAAGAAGAAAAGTTTTTGTTGTTTTGATCTAATTTTGTTGCCATTCCATGGCACAAGTAAGAGTTACATTAGTGATATGAGATTATCATTTATAAGACTGTGTTGCTGAGAAATTTCATTCCCTTTTTAAGATTGGTTTAAGATTTGGTATGAACTTTGGTATAATTTTGTAACAGTAGTTTTATATTTTAAAATATTTTTGCAGTAATTCTGTGATTGTCAAACTTGTTTTTCATATTTATAAAGCAATGGCTTACACAAGGTCATATATGTTATTAAGTATTAAGTGTCTGAGGTCGGATTTGAACTCAGGTCCTCCTGGCTCCAGAGTCAATACTCTAGCCACTACAGCACCTAGTTGCCCCTCAAGCATATTATAGATGATGTTCTCAACCTTATATATAAGTTGGGGTTACTATACTTTGATTTTTTTTTAAATTTTAGTTCTCACTTTTTCTTTTTTCTCCCTTTCCATTTTCTACAAATACAACTGGCTATTACCATAGTATAAATTATTTTTATTCATCTTAAATACAGAACATTTGTAGAAATATATGCAAGTGTTTAAGAACCAGCTTTTGCCAGGATTCTGGAAGCAATTGTGTGATTTTGCTTATTTAGACATTGATAATAAGCGAATATATTAATAGAAAAAACTGCTTTTATACAATTTGTGGTGTATGTTTCCAAATCATTCGTTATAAAATCATCTTTGCAACAAGGATAAAAGTTTGTGAGTTTGCCTATGATAGTTTCCTTATTGTTAACACTGAAAACTTCTAATCACTTTGTGGCATTTTCTGATCCTTTAAACTATAAATTTAGAACTGAATATCTATATGATTATAGGAATGTGCTATTAAAAACTTCATGGGACTGAATATTGGCCTTCTGTTTTGAGTTTGAAATACAGGGATCAAAGAAATGCTGGTAGGCCATAGTCTATAGAAGCCAGAAAATCCAATGGGGGTTGGACACTGCAGATCAAAGGCTCACTGGGATAAGATTTGAAAGAATCCTTTACAACAAATTCTGAGATTGAACTCTTTCTGACTTGGTGTCACAAAATGTGATATTTGGGAATTTATAAATTTGGCAAATTTAAAGTCTGGCTTAAGGCATTTGACTACCACATGAGCTCTACCTGGAATAGACATCCACGTATAATAGGGATCATATTGTTTTATATTCCTGATCTCTATGGTAAATTGCTATAATCATGTCAATATTAAAATTAGGTAATAAATTATCATTCATCTAAATTCTAATAGCCAACCATGCTAGTGTGACATTTTGGCATCACTTTTGCAGAGGAATCTTCATTGTTATGGAAGGTTATTTTGTTCATCCAAATTAAAAATAATAATAATTCCAATTAATCTCTATTTGTAAATGAATTTTCTGTGAATATCAATGAGGCAATTGATAAATTAAATTGAAAATTGTCATAATCTAAAGGATTCCAGAGTTTCATTTTCTCACAAAAAATAATAGGTGCTCAAAAAGGAGTGGATAAAGGAGAAGAGATTCCATAGGGCATGAGTTACTGTTCGCCTTTCCCATATTTGAGAGACCTGATCCAAAGAATACAGGGAATGTTTTGAGAGAATATAATAATCTAGATTTTAAAACATTTAAGGAATTAAAATCGCAACAAGCATGTATGGCAATCTAGCCAATATGTTTTAACTATGATAGAAACGTCAGCCAAATATTAGCCCCAGACGATTGGACTATGATAACAAAAAGTACTCTTACAACAGGAGATTACGTCATATGGAAAACTGAATTTTTTGAGAAGTCAAGCTAAAAGAAATGAAGTTAAGAATATTATTTGAAATGCTCACTGGCAGTGTTCCATGGGCAAGAATAAACAAACAAACAAACTGGGTACAGCTTACAAGCATATCATTGCTGCAAAACAGGCATGGCTGAAATTGCTGGAAAAGAAAGGAGGCAACATTTCATTTATAAAAATAAAACAATTTGCTAATTAAGATTTTGCACAATTTCTTGTTAGGCTGCAACAGGCAATTCGAAGGAGTGTGAGAGATCAGACACCTTGCTTGCTCGTGGCTCATTTATCTCGACCTTGAAGTTAGCAAAAAGAGGAATTAAGAAAATAGACTAATAATAATGTAGTGATAGAGAATAGTTTTATGGAGACTTGGGAAAACAAATGTTAAAAAGGGAATTTATTTGAAGTTATAGAAACAGAGAAAGAGACAATGAGTATTCTCAGATGAGGAAAGGTTTGTGTTAAATAAGCAATCACAAAAGAAATGCTATTTGACATTGAGAAAGCTTGGGGGAAGTAAATTCCAGAAAGACAAGAGAATAAGGTCCATTCTAAAATATATAATTTGATTATTACAGAAAATAATGGGACAGTTGATTTAAAAACAGAAGACCACTCCTCCCCAGAAAAAAATTAAGACTGTCCCCTTAAAAAGAAGTTAATTGGTTTACTCTGGCTGAAGAGGGGACAGAGGATATTCCAATTACACTGCAGGATTTTTGAGTGACTGTTTGCCTTCCCAAATGTTATACCAGTTAAAATCAAGAAGTGTTAAATATTAAGACCTTTGAATGGAAAAAATGTATTGTGAAAAATGGAATCATATATGTGATTTATGTAGCTGTAAAAATAAAATTTTAAGTTAAGAACAGTATGTACTAAAAACAAAAAGAGCTAATGGAAAAAAGACTAGTGGAACAGTATATTAAGAGAAAATGTAAGTTCAGTCTGAGTAATGGGTTCTTTCACCCATTCAGATGCACATGATTTGTCATTGGCAACAGAACTGATCCAGCCAAGAGCAACCAGGAGGGTGAAAGTCCATGAGGTCATATTATGTGAGGCCTAGATGAACAAAATGTTCTTTTCTCTTCCTCTCCTTTATTCTGTCTTTTCTGTTCTTCTTCTCCTCTTCATTATTCTTTGAATTCTCTTAATCTGACATTCATGTCACCCCCAAATCTACTTACATATTACTGTTATTGTTTCCCCAATTTCCTCAAGCTCCATGTTTGAGAACTCTGAGGAACCTGAATAGTAGTCTGAAAGAAATGAGCCTTAAACCAATATCTTATGCCAAGATCCTCAAGAAATTCAAAATAAATGCTGAAGATAAAATCATTTTCTTTTCAATTGGAAGACATCAACTCATTGGAAAGCCTCCAGGAAGGAATACATTCTTAAGGCAGTCACCAAGATAGACTTGATCCTTTTGATTCCATGAAATTGAAAAACTTTTGTACAAGCAAAATGCACACAAAAAGGATAAGGAGGGAAGTGTGCTGTTCTTTTCCCTCTGCCTCTGGAGGTGAAGTTCCAAGCTACCTTTTCACAGAAAGGACTTTGTTAGAACAAAGAGGTGCAAAGAAGCTTACCTTTGACCAGGAGAGGGCACGAAATTCAAAGCCTTGATTGCTAGTCACCTTCAATGTGTGATAACTGCAGTCTTTCACTTTGTCAATGCCACCTCTTTGAAAATTGCTGAACTGAAGGTCATGGGACTCACTGAACCAAGAAAGGGGCTCCCTCCAGATCCATCCTGACTCCTGGGCAGAAACTCGGGTTGCTCTGGACCTTATCGAAGGGTGAAGGATCTCAAGACCGCAGAGATGTGACAAGTAGGGCTGGGAGATGGGGACTTGAAAACCCAAATAGGGTCAACAGATGGCATGCCCTCCAGTGAAAAGCCTCTCGAGTGAAAACCTTGAGAGAGTAGCTCACTTCAGACTGGGGCAGAGATGCCTCAATATGTCAAAATGCTGGGGCTCAATCTCAAAAGGCATGACAAGGGGTTGAGAGTATTTCAATTGTGCAGATGGGGGGCAGTGACACCCCAAGAGGTCTTACCCATCAATGAGGGGCCAGGAGCAGGAGCTATTAGGAGATTCCCAGGCACTTATCTACCCCATTCACCCCAGGGATCCAAGAATGGATATCATGAACACAGATGGAGTATCTGGGGAATTCTGTCTTTATTGAGTTGTAATTAGCTTTCCTTGAACGCTCTGGGTCCAATGACAAGACATGAATCACACATTTGGAGAATGCCCCCAGTGTGGATTCTCTGATGTCCAGCAAGATTGGAGCTCTGTGTGAAAAATCTTTCCACATTGATTACATGTATCAAGTTTCTCCCAATATAGATTCTCTAATATACAGCAAGTTCCTAGCTGGAATGAAAGACTTTCCACATTGATTACATTTACAAGATGTGTGGCAATAGGGGTTATGTTAATTGTCCAAAGACACACAGGAAGTTGTCAAGTGTCTTTGCTTGGATTTGAACTCTTGTCCTCCTGACTCCAAGGCCAGTGCTCTTTCCACTGTGTCACCTAGCTCCCCACCCTAGATTTTATCCAGGATAGAAAAGTGGATAAATATCCCCATGCACAGAGTTTTCCCCTAATTCCTACTTCCTCTAACTCAGGGCAAAGAAAATTCTAAGGCCAGCTGGAACATTGATCAACTCATTGGTCATGGACTGTTCCAAGTTTAGAGAGAAAGCCTGAACTTCTTTTTCCTAGAATAGTAACCTTACCTGACTAGACCACCTAGTAACTAGTGACAGTTCAGTGTCGGCTAGATTATGTAATGGTGGAGCGGTGACCCTGAAGTCAGGAGGACCTGAGTTCATATCCTGCCTGCACTGCAAGATTCCTTTTCTTTCATCGTGCTCAAGAATGCAGGCAGCACCAAGGAGAGCACCTTGGAGTTCACTCAGAGACAATCTCTGGCTTTCCTACTCTGAATCCATAAATGGTTTGTGCTCAGGGAGAATTCTCTAAGAAACTTTGCACATTTGAAAAATGATCCTCATTTATACAGTGATGAGATTTCTATCTAGCATGAATTCTCTGAAAGGAAATAAGGGCTGATTTTGGCTTGATGGATTTATCACGCTAATTATTTTCATAATCATTGGATTCATAAAATTTCATGCCAATGTGGGTTCTATGATGTAAGTGAGATTGACCCTCTGTGTGAAAGTCTTTCCAGACTGATTACATTCATAAGGGTGAATTCTCTGATGTATAGCAAGATGGGACTGCTTTCTAAAAGTCTTTCCACACTGTTTACACACATTTGTAAGGTTTCTCTCCAGCTAAGACTGGAACTCAAAGATTGTGACTGGGCAAACTCCGTCCACAGTCCTAGACAAATCGTTTCCTCCTTGAATCTTGCTTCTTCACTTTCACATTCACTCTCCACACTTTTAATCTTTTCTTAAACATTATGGCATTTCATGAACCAATAATAAGCATATCTATTATAACTAGTTTCTAATCTAGTTCATCTGTAAGCACAATGAAATTTCCTTTTTAGCAATTTCAATCCTATTTATATTAGGCTTCAGTGTCTAGGGTCCAGATGAATGCTAATATTATTTTTTGTATATTCTTGAGGCATAAGAATTTTGGGGGGGCTCTTTACTGTGTTTGGACTATACAGTTATTATTTCTTTATAAAAAATTATCTTTGAATGTCTTAACTCACTAAAAAAACTAAATTCCATATGCTGAACACAAGTCCAAAAAATGCATGCCATTTCCCATGTCTGAAAATGTGTCCCATGAAGGAACTTCAGTTCAACATCCTTTTATACGGAAGTGGACAGCATGCCTCCCCATGAGTTCTTTTGCAGTCCTTCCCATTTAGTGGCTCACAAAGCTATTGGAGGTTGTAGAAAGTGGTCCAAGGGATTTGTGCTAAAGACTTGTTGCTGGCACTTTAAGCAGTAAATAAAGGCCCAATTTTGTTGCAAAAGATATTTTTTTCCTTTCTAATAACAAATATGGTTTCCATATTAAGATTCTGTCTGGGGGTGGCTAGGTGGCGCAGTGCATAGAGCATTGGCCCTGGAGTCAAGAGTACCTGAGTTCAAATCTGACTTCAGACTCTTTTTTTTTGTTCATTTTTTTAGGTTTTTGCAAGGCAAATGGGGTTAAGTGGCTTGCCCAAGGCCATACAGCTAGATAATTATTAAGTGTCTGAGACCGGATTTGAACCCAGGTACTCCTGACTCCAAGGCCGGTGCTTTATCCACTGCACCAACCTAGCTGCCCTGGCCTCAGACTCTAAATAATGACCTTGCTGTGTGACCTTGGGCAAGTCACTTAACCCCATTGCCTTGCAAAATCCTAAAAAAAGCAAACAAAAAAACCAAAAACAGAAACAAGATTCTGTCTGCAGTGATTCCAAACCAATTGGATCAGTCCCATAATGCTTTTGGAGATCATCAAATGATGATATCCTTCTCTGTTTCAGATTAAGTATAATATGTTAGTTCAATTTGACATCAGATTGTTTCCAAACTTTCCAAACTTCCATGTGCACATTGTCACTGACACGCAGAGACTCTCCTCACTGGAAGCTATCTTCCACTTCTATTACTATTGTCTGCCTGGCAGTCTCTCCAGGGAATTGTTAGGCATTACAGATTGGCCTTTCAGTAAAGTTTCTAAGATTGCCAGCAGGAGAAAACAGAAACTGAAGTCTGAATAAATTCTATCCTTATAGAGGTGGTTTTAAGAATATTGTTAATAAAATTGCTTGAAAAAAACAACAAAGTAATATGTGAAATTGACTATTGAAACCTTTTAGCATCATCAATAAATTACTTGTCATAAAAACACTTTCTATATTAACCAGCAACTTATCATATTAACTGGTTAGGGAGCTAAAAACAAAATGAAAAACACTATGCATTTCCATCCCAAGGCAAGAACTTACCAATTTGTCTCCCATTTTCCACTCATGTATGTGTGAATTTTTTCAGTGCAGTATTTAAAGATCAGAATGCCCCTGGTAGTACAATGAATACCATGCTGGGTCTCAAGTGCAGACGATCCAAATTTCCTAGGCTTGTGACCTTGATCAAAGACCTCTGTTTCTCTCAGTTTCTTAATCTTTCCTATGGGCATAACATTAGCATAAAACTCCTAGTTTCATTATGAGGATTCAAGGAGATTATATTTAGTGAAAGGCACAGACCTGAAGTCAGAAAGACTCATCTCCCTTACTTCAAAAATGGCCTAAGAAATTTAATCACTGTGTGTTCCTAGGCAAGTCACTTAAACCTTTTAATTAACTCATCTGTAAAATGAGTTGGTTGATGGTTCTTATCCTTCCTTATTGAAGAAAACCAAAATGACATTATTATGTTTGACACAAATGACAGTGTGTCCGACTGGCTGATCAGATCAATAAGAGCTCGGAATGCTCTAACATAGATTGACACAAATGTGCCATGTGAACACCTGGGGTGGGTCCTCCGAATTTACAGATGCCATGTTTCCTTTCAGCTGCTTCAATTTTGCCTTCCTCCTAGAGTGTAGCTCTGATGACGGTGTGCCATGCTGGGTGGTCCTGTGCCAGTGTCTCCCAGGCTGTACAATCAATTCTAAAATTCTTCAATGAGACCTTCAGGGTTTCTCTGACCCCCTTGTGATCACTTCCCCTGTGTAACTTATCCATAGTTTTTTTTGTGGCAATTGTACATCTGGCGTTTTAATGTGTCTAATTATAGTTGCACTCTCTAGTAATAATGGAATGCTAGGCAGTTAGCTTGAGAAAGGAACTCAGTGTCTGTGATCTTCTCCTGCCAGGTGATCTTCAGGTGAGAAAATGAATTAGAAAGGAAATGGCCAATCAATCCAGTATTTTTTTAATTTAAATTTATTTTTATTAAAGATATTATTTGAGTTTTACATTTTTCCCCCATCTTGCTTCCCTCCCCCCTCCCCCCCACAGAGAGCACTCTGTCAGTCTTTACTTTGTTTCCATGTTGTACCTTGATCCAAATTGGGTGTGATGAGAAAGAAATCATATCCTTAAAGAGAAGTCTAAGAGGTCACAAGATCAGACAATAAACTATCTGTTTTTTTCCTAAATTAAAGGGAATAGTCCTTGCACTTTGTTCAAACTCCACAGCTCCTTATCTGGATACAGATGGCACTCTCCTTTGCAGACAGCCCAAAATTGTTCCCACTTGTTGCGCTGATGGAATGAGCAAGTCCTTCAAGCTTGAACATCACCCCCATGTTGCTGTTAGGGTGTACAGTGTTTTTCTGGTTCTGCTCATCTCACTCAGCATCAGTTCATGCAAATCCCTCCAGGTTTCCCTGAAATCCCGTCCCTCCTGGTTTCTAATAGAACAATAGTGTTCCATGACATACATATACCTCAGTTTGCTAAGCCATTCCCCAATTGAAGGACATTTACTGGATTTCCAATTCTTCGCCACCACAAACAGGGCTGCTATAAATATTTTTGTACAAGTAATGTTTTTACCATTTTTCCTCATCTCTTCAGGGTATAGACCCAGTAGTGGTATTGCTGGGTCAAAGGGTATGCACATTTTTGTTGCCCTTTGGGCATAGTTCCAAATAGCTCTCAGAAGGGTTGGATGAGTTCACAGCTCCACCAACAGTGTAATAGTGTCCCAGATTTCCCATAACCTTTCCAACAATGATCATTATCCTTCCTGGTCATACTGGCCAATCTGAGAGGTGTGAGGTGGTACCTCAGAGAGGCTTTAATTTGCATTTCTCTAATAATGATTTAGAGCATTTTTTCATATGGCTATAGATTACTTTGATCTCCTCATCTGTAAATTGCCTTTGCATATCCTTTGACCATTTGTCAATTGGGGAATGGCTTTTTGTTTTAAAAATATGACTCAGTTCTCTGTATATTTTAGAAATGAGTCCTTTGTCAGAATCATTAGTTGTAAAGATTGTTTCCCAATTTACTGCATTTGTTTTGATCTTGGTTACATTGGTTTTATCTGTGGAAAAACTTTTTAATTTAATGTAATCGAAATCATCTAATTGGATTTTGGTGATGTTCTCCAACTCTTCTTTAGTCATAAACTGTTCCCCTTTCCATAGATCTGACAGGTAGACTAGTCCTTGATCTTCTAATTTGCTTACAGTATTGTTTTTTATGTCTGTGTCCTGTAACCATTTGGATCTTATCTTGGTAAAGGGTGTGAGGTGTTGGTCTAATCTAAGTTTCTTCCATACTAACTTCCAATTATCTCAGCAGTTTTTATCAAAGAGGGAGTTTTTATCCCAATGTCCGGACTCTTTGGGTTTATCAAACAGTAGATTACTATAATCATCTCCTGCTTTTACACCTAGTCTATTCAACTGGTCCACCACTCTATTTCTTAGCCAATACCAAACAGTTTTGATGACTGATGCTTTATAATATAATTTTAGATCGGGTAGGGCTAAGCCACCTTCTTTTGTACTTTTTTTCATTAAGCTCCTGGCAATTCTTGACTTTTTATTTCTCCGTATGAATTTACTTACAATTTTTTTCCTAACTCATTAAAGTAATTTTTTGGAATTTTGATTGGTAGGGCACTAAACAGATAGTTTAGTTTTGGTAGAATTGTCATTTTTATTATATTAGCTCTACCTATCCATGAGCAGTTGATATTTGCCCAGTTATTTAAATCTAATTTAATTTGTGTGAGAAGTGTTTTATAATTGTTTTCAAAAAGATTGTGAGTCTGTCTTGGCAAATAGACTCCCAAATATTTTATATTGTCTGAGGTTACTTTGAATGGGATTTCTCTTTCTAGCTCTCCCTGCTGTTTCTTGCTAGAGATATGTAGAAAAGTTGAGGATTTATGAGGGTTTATTTTATAACCTGAAACTTTGCTAAAATTGCTAATTGTTTCCAGTAGTTTGGATGATTTCTTCGGATTCTCTAGGTAGACCATCATGTCATCTGCGAATAGTGAGAGTTTTGTCTCTTCCTTCCCAATTCTAATTCCTTTAATTTCTTTTTTTTTTCTCTAATTGCTGCTGCTAACATTTCTAATACAATATTAAATAGTAGTGGTGATAATGGGCATCCTTGTTTCACCCCTGATCTTACTGGGAATGCCTCTAGCCTCTCCCCATTGAATATAATGCTTGTTGATGGTTTCAGATAGATACTGCTAATTATTTTAAGGAACAGTCCATTTATTCCTACACTCTCTAGTGTTTTTAATAGGAATGGATGCTGTATTTTCTCAAAAGCTTTTTCAGCATCTATTGATATGATCATATGATTTCTGATAGGTTTGTTGTTGATATAATTGAGTATACTAACAGTTTTCCTAATATTGAACCAACCCTGCATTCCTGGAATAAATCCTACTTGATCATAATATATTATCCTAGTGATGACTTGTTGTAATCGTTTTGCTAAGATTTTATTTAGGATTTTTGCATCTATATTCATCAGGGAGATAGGTCTATAATTTTCTTTCTCTGTTTTAACTCTTCCTGGTTTAGGTAACAGTACCATATTGGTTTTGTAGAAAGAGTTAGGCGGAGTTCCATCTTTCCATATTTTTCCAAAGAGTTTATATAGGACTGGAACCAATTGTTCCTTAAATGTTTGGTAGAATTCACTTTTGAATCCATCTGGCCCTGGAGATTTTTTTTAGGGAGTTCAGTAATGGTTTGTTGAATTTCTTTTTCTGAGATAGGGTTGTTTAGGTATTTAATTTCTTTTTCATTTAACCTGGGCAACTTATATTTTTGTAAATATTCATCCATTTCACTTAGATTATCAAATTTATTGGCATAAAGTTGGGCAAAATAATTTTGAATTATTACTTTAATTTCCTCCTCATTGGTGGTGAGTTCACCTTTTTCATTTATGACACTAGCAATTTGGTTTTCTTCTTTCTTTTTTTAATCAAATTGACCAGAGGTTTATCAATTTTATTGGTTTTTTCATAATACCAACTTTTGGTTTTATTTATTAATTCAATAGTTTTTTTGCTTTCAATTTTATTAATTTCTCCTTTAATTTTTAGAAATTTCTAATTTGGTACTTAATTGGGGATTTTTGATTTGTTCTTTCTCTAACTTTTTTAGTTGCATTTTTAGTTTGTTGATTTCCTCTTTCTCCAATTTATTCATATAAGCATTTAGAGCTATAATAAATCCCCTGAGAGTTGCTTTGAATGAATCCCATAGGTTTTGGTATGTTGTTTCATTACTATCATTATCTAGGATAAAATGGTTAATTCTTTCTATAATTTATTTTTTGGTCCATTCATTTTTTAAAATGAGATTATTCAGTTTCCAATTGGTTCTGGGTCTATATCTCCTTGGCCCACTATTGTATATGACTTTTATTGCATTGTGATCTGAGAAAGATGTATTCACTATTTCTGCCTTTCTGCAGTTGATCATTAGGTTTTTATGTCCTAGTACATGGTCAATTTTTGTATAAGTTCCATGTACTACAGAGAAAAAGGTATATTCCTTCCTATCCCCATTCAGTTTCCTTCATAAATCTACCATATCTAATTTTTCTAACAATCTATTTACCTCCCTAATTTCTTTCTTGTTTGTTTTATGATTCGATTTCTCTAGATCCGATAGTGGGAGGTTGAGGTCTCCCACTAGTAGAGTTTTGCTGTCTATGTCTTCCTGTAATTCTTTCAGCTTCTCCTCTAAGAATTTGGGTGCTGTTCCACTGTATATATATTCAATATTGAAATGACTTTATTGTCTATGGTACCTTTTAGGAGGATAATGTTTCCTTCCTTATCTCTTTTAAAGCTATTTTTGCTGCTGCTTTGTCTGAGATAAGGATTGCTACCCCTGCTTTTTTTACTTCAGCTGAAGCAAAATATATTTTGCTCCAACCTTTTACCTTTACTCTATATGTATCTCTCTGCTTCAAATGAGTTTCTTGTAAGCAGCATATTGTAGGATTCTGGTTTTTAATCCATTCTGCTATTTGCTTACATTTTAAGGGAGAGTTCATCCCATTCACATTCAAGGTTATGATTACTAATTCTTTATTGCCTTCTGTGCTATCTTCCCTCTGTTTGTATTTTTTCCCCCTTTCCCCCCTTTATCCATATTCCCCAGTCTTTTGTTTCTGAAAACCACCCCCTTCAATCAGTATTTTTGCCCAAAAAAACCTTAAAAGGGGGTCACAAAGAATAAGAAATGTCTGGAAAATGACTAAACAACAAAATGTGTGTTCTGTTACTATTAACATTATATTGATTTTTGGTCTTTCCTCCTCAATTCTGCTCACCTTCTTCTCGTTTTGTTATACTCTCTCCTCTTTCCTTATGTACTTATTGAACTAAAAATATTTCTATCTGAATTTATTAAGTGTCAGTTTCAAGACTTGTTGCTTCTTCTCAAACCATCACCATGTTTTTATGGTAGAAAGTGATCTCAGCTGTCACTGATTTTTTGCCTTGCTTTGCATGCTCAGGACTAGCACAGTGGGTAGAAGATAAAAGGTGCTTCATCAATGATTGATGGAATAGGGTTGACACCAATTCCCAAGCTCTAACTCATTTTCTACTTTTATTCTCTCCCCTAGTTGTCAAAGGCAAGTTCTACCCTCAGTCTTCTATCTGTCTCTTTCTTACACCTAATCACCTTTGTCAGGTTCTAACCCAGATAGAGCCTGATCAAACTCAGCACTGAATATCACAAGAGGCATCTGACTGGGTTCCTGAAGAGATTCCTATTATAGAAAACCTGGGAATCTCTTTCTCCCAGCTCCCTAAACCACAGCGATGGAGCTACAGAGATCAGGAAAGGGCCCCAAGGTAATGATTTATACAAAACTTAGCTTCAGATGATTTCTCAAGTATGGTAGTCCCCTTCACACAAAGAAAATCACAAAACTAGGCTGATTGGGTGCACCTCAAATTTAGGATACATCATCTCAACTGGGCCCTCCTTGTGGCAAGCCAATCTTATGACATCTCTCTGACTGACTCCCTAGGTCACTCAGCAAAGCACCTTTCTAAGATCTTTTCATTTGACCCCACATTCTCCCTTCTGGCTAACTTGTTCCCCTCGTCTTCTCTCCATATATTATCACTTAAGAACCTGGTCTTATAATTCCCTGAAAAACTGGATCTCTTTTGTGTTCTATGAATGGGACCCTCCACTTCTTGACTGTCAGACTTTTTCTCCCTTTCCCTATTGCCTAGGATGCTTGCCATGGATTTCTTGAAGCTCCATTTAGAGCCCACTTTCTACAACTAGCCTTTTCCAGTCCTCCTTAATTTTAGGTCTTTTCCTCTCTTGACAAATTTCTTACATATTTATGTGTTTTTTTACCCCTCTAGTCTGTAAGCTCCATGAGAGGAGGGAAAGGCCCTTGTCTCTCCTTATGTCCCCAGTACTTAGGACTTGGCAAATAGCAGGCACTTAATTGTTTGTTCACTTGAAGACAATCTAAGAAGGAGCTCATATTGCATGGGCTAACACTTAGTTTCATGTCACCAAATTCCAATGACTTTTGTTTTTATTTTTTTGTTTTTTGCAAGGTAGTAAGGTTAAGTGACTTCCCTAAGGTCACACAGCTAGGTAATTACAAAGTATATGAGACAGATTTGAATTCAGGTCCTTCTGACTCCAGGGCTGGAGTTCTATCTACTGTGCCACCTAGTTATCCCCTCACTGACATTTTATAGGATCATAAATTAATGAATGGAAAGGAGTAGAAAGGCTATAGTCCAACCTACCCATTTTACCAATGAGGAAACTGAGACTGCTCACTGGTTCAGGAACTTACCCAGGAAACCACAGCTAAAGAACGTCTAAAAATGAATTCCAAGTCAGCTTTTCCTACCCCAAAGTCTAGCTCTTGCTGCACCACAACACAAAGAAGCCTCTTGTAATCACAGCTCTCATATGCCTGCTTTCATCTCAGTTACTTGAATAGTGACTCCTCAAGACTTTTTGCTCCAGCATCCAGGATTCTCCCCTTTGCTCAAAATAAGAGATCACATCTTCTTTGGGAATTGGAAGTCCTGGACATGAGGAATCAGTTAGGGATGAGAAATTTGTAATTTAGTTTTCTTTAGGGAAAGGATTGTGTATATGGTCAAATATATGCATCTGTTTTCCCATCAGTGTGGTTAAACCAATTAGTAATTTGAATAACTTCTGAGATGAGTTCTACATCTGAGATGCTTTCATACTGACTTGATCTTTCACCTGAAGGTACCTGGACCTTCAGAAGCAACAAAGGAAACTCTCAGGTTAGGACAATGGACAGCAAGAAGACCTTGTCTCTTAGATACAGGGACTAGAATTTTTTTCTTTTCTAATAAGGGATAAATGCACCAAACCCTCCATTCTAGGGAATAGAGGCTTAGAGCTATAAGGGGAAGTGTCCTTACCCACAGAGAAAGGTTTCATACATTCTCCAACATAACCTCCTTGTACAACTCCTTCTGAGCATGGTCTAAGAGGCCCCATTTCTCCTGGGTGAAGTCCACAATCACATCCTTGAATGTCACCAACTCCTAAATGGTCAAGGGTATAAGATGAAAAGTTATATGATACTTCAATATTCCCCTAGACTAACTATCATCAATTTAGGAGGAAACTGGAGCACAGAGAAGAGATTTGAATGAAGGCCACACTTTTTACCCAGTGTCAAAGTGAACACTTCAAACCATGGTCATCAACAACTTAATGATTAGTTGAGAAAAAAAGCTAAGCAATGTATTCTTATGGAATTGGGGAGGAAGTATGTGTTCTATCTGTGAAGTGGGTTTACCCATTGTGGGGTGGGGGGAGAAAATAACCTCTGTAAGTGATATCTTATTGAAAAAAAGTTGTGAGCAAATACAGGCTATTCTGGGAATGAGTAGAGTTTTATGTGATCATTTAAAAGATAATAAAGTTAAATAAAAGATTGTTTACTTCCTGAATGGCAGAAATTATATCTAGATAATAATATGAATAGGATTGTAAACAGATAATATTAATCAGAATCTGGATTGGCCTTTGTGATATGAGGTGGTTCCAAGGCAGGTGAATAAGAGTTATCTATTATTTCATAGAGGGCTTGAGGTCATTCTGGGGGTGCTGTATCCTAGCCACAACAGTTTATACCTTTGATTTATGAATATTTTTACTGAGCTTGAAATATATTTCTTAATTATAATACTTCATTTCAAAAAAAAGAGTTTCAATAATGGAGAAGGGAAGGTTGCTTCATTAATTAAAACAGCAATATTTAATTACCTTGGGTTATTTCAGCAAATTCTTTAGAAAAATGTTGCCAATTTCTTTGTGAGAAATACATGATTTAAACATGCTCCTAGAAATCTAGAACCTTTGGGAAACAAGGAGTCAAGAGAATGAATTAAGATGCCAACTGATGAATCCCTTACAGGAGAGGTTGGCCACATCTTAAATTCTCTGATATTTGGGAAGGATCACCTCTATTTCCCAAGTATTACATGTCCAGCATAATTTTACCAGTGGGCTTAGAACTGATGGTCTTCCATTTCAGTTTTTTCTATTTACCATCATAAAGATAGTATACAGTTTATCAGAGATTCGGAAGTTTGAGAACCATTCTCCAACCATCTGTAAAACATTTTCTTATTCGTTATAGTGATTTCTTCTTTAAAAAATAATCTAACAGGACATCCTGGAAAGACAAGAACTAATGCATAGCGAAATGGACAGAACCAGGAGAATGTTGTACACAATCAGAGCAATATAAGAATTGTGAATGGCTTAGATATTCTCAGCAAAACAATGATGAAGGAATTTTACTAGGAAATATAGAAAAAGATTAAGAGGATGAGGACAGAAAAGAAGGGGGACCTTTTAGAGGAATGGATAAAATAAGGAATAAGAGGGGAAGAGAGAAAGATAAGCTAACAGAGAGAGGGTAAGACTGAGAAGAAAAATATTGAGTAAAAATAAGCTGGATGGAAATTCACAAACAATAAATATAACTCTGAAGGCAAATGGAATGAACTCATCTACAAAATGGACATGGATAGCAGAATGGATTAAATTTCAGAATCGAACAATATGCTCTTTACAAGAAGTACTTTTAAGAATGAGAGGAACACACAGTTGAAATAGAAGATTAGAATAGAACTTATTATGCATCAGTTAATATAAAAAAGGAAGGGGCAGCCATTATGATCAAATTTATAACTAAAATAATTTAATGAAAAGGAATAAATGGGCTAACAAAATTTTGATAAAAAGACCCCATTGATACCCAGCAAAACTGAACATCCTCTTTCAGAGGAAAAGATGGATTTTCAATGAAACAGGGGACTTTCAGACTTTCCTACTGAGATGACCAGAGCTGAACAGAAAGTTTGCTCTCCAAGTACAGGATTCTGGTGAACCATAGAGGGGGTGGAAGAGAGGGACTAACTATGAGGAACTTAATGATGTTGAACTGTTTGTATTCCTGCATGGGAAGAAGATACTGATAACTCATATGAACTTCCTCATTGATAAGAACTGTTAGAAAGAGCACATACAGACAGGGCACAGGAAGGAGTGGAATATAATGGTATGGTGTGGTAAAGGGATGGAGTCAATGGCAATGGGGGAAAGTACTGGGAGGAAGGAAAAGGAGATGAAGAAGCTAAGATGTTTCAAAAGTCAAGAAAAAGCTTTTTCAATGGAGTGGAGGTGGGGAAGGCAAGGGGGAATGAGTGAGCCTTCATTCTCATCAGAGATGGCTCAGAGAGGAAATAACAAACATTTAGTAAGGTATAGAATCCATCTTACCCTAGAGAAAAATGAGAAGAAAGGGATAGGATAAGGGGGGGATGGAGATAGGGAAGGGGGGAATAGGTGATAGAAAAGAAGGGAGATTGAAGGAGAGGGTACTCAGATACAATTGGACAGGGCCAGGATGAAAGGAGAAAGAGAACAGAATATATGAGAGTGGGGAGGCATAGAGTGGAGGGAAATACCTCTAGTAACAGCAACTGTGGGAAAACTATTGAAGCAACTTCTCTGGTGGACTTATGATAGAGAAAGCAACTCACCCCAGGGACAGAGCCATTGGAATCTGAACACAGACTGAAGTACATTTATTTTTCTCCCTCTAACTATTCTTGAGATTTCTCATCTTCTTGGTGGGGGGGAGGGGGGTTTATGTTTATTCTTATAACAAAATTATTGTAATAATATAAATTAAATAAACCAAAAGAAAAGACCCCATAGACAATGAAGGAAGATCAATAATGAACCTATAAACAGTAAATACTAGAGCATCTAAATTTTTAAAAGTTAAATGAATTACATGTGGAGATAGGTTAATAGGAATAATAGCAGACTTTAATCTTCCTCTCTCAGAACTAGATACATCAAAACCAAGATAAATTTAATATGATAGGCATCTGGAGAGAATTGGATGGAAATAGAAATGAGTACACTTTTTCCTCAGTGATTTGCTTTATATTAGTACATAAAATATTATAGTTAAAAGGTGAAAAATAAAAAAAATTATCAGTATCCTTTTCAGATCATAATGTCTTAAAATTTTATTTAACAAGGGATCAAGGAAACATGGATTAAAAACTAATTGAAGATTAAATGATGAAAAGATGTGTGTCCTTTATTCTCCCTGAAGGACTACATCATCAGAGAGAACCTACTTCAGTTTTTTTTTAAAGCAATACACAAGGGGAAAAACCTGACCTAAGAAAATACTGAACTAGTCAGTCAAATAAATGGCTAAATTCTATGTCCTTTTTGAGTTGATTCTAAAGCAATGTACTATCCTTAACAGTTTGAGAAATAGGTAAATAGGAGTTCTCCAGAAGAAAGGCTGTTTAAAGAAAAGACAAATGTAAATAACCCAGTCTTAAGGACATGTGGATTAAAAACAAATCTTAGGGGCAGCTAGGTGGTGCAGTGGATAGAGCACCAGCCCTGGAGTTAGGAGTACCTAGGTTCAAATCCAGCCTCAGACACTTAATAATGACCTAGCTGTGTGGCCTTGGGCAAGCCACTTAACCCCTATTGCCTTGCAAAAACCCCTAAAAATAAAAAAAAACAAATCATAGAAACAATAATTTATTAAAGAGACTGACATCAGGCTGTGATTAGAAGAAAATTCCTATCTCTGAATGCTTAATATCAATAAAATCCCCAAAGAATATATGAAGGATTGGGTATGCATGTAAAACAAACTAAAAAATAAAATGAAAAATCCACAATAAAATACTAAATTGGCAATATTAAAGTTAGAGATGATAAACATTGAGTGTAAAAATTAAATAGCTAAAATTAGGAGTTGGTTTTATTAAAAAAACCAAATTAAGCAATTAGTTCTTTTCATTTTTCAAACAGAAGAAAACCAAACCACTAGGAGCGCAAATGAAAAGGTGACTGTACCAGGGACAAAGCTGAGATTAAAACAAACAGAAGGAGCTCTTGTGCCCAATTACAGAAACAATCAGTTCCACCCTTTAAATGGAGTGCGCCAATATTTGCACACATGTTAACCGCCTCTCTTAAGCGGACGTGGACATCGACTATGGGGATGGGGTTTCGAGAGCGAGCCTGCCCGGGCGTGAAGGCATCCCTTAGGCAGCCCGGCCGTACGCGGAGGACTGGCACCGGGAGCCGCCGTTGGGGATGCGGGTTTCCGAGGCGCGTCCTCTCTTTGTCCACCCCGGGCCCTCCCAGGACGATGCCCAGGCTCCCCCGAGTCCCTCCCGACGGGGCTCGGGCACGGCCGAGGGGCTGTTTGGGGCGCTCGCGGGCCCGTCCGGGCACCAGGCTAAAAGCCCGCGTCTAGGGCTGTGGCTGCCTGGGCACCGCGGGGGGCTCTGGTGCCCCCATGCGGTCTGGGCACCTTTGTGCTCGAGGGGGCGGGGCTGAGGCCCGGACCAGGGCGGGGGGCAGACCAGGCTGGCCCCCAGGACCGCAGGCCGCGGAGGGGCCCGCGGGGGGGCCAGAAGCTGCGCCTCTCTGACCCGGGCATTGTCTGCGCGGGGGCGGGGCGGGGCGGGGCGGGGGCGTCAGGCCCGCGCCGGGCTGTGATTGGAGGGAACGGCGTCTCCTAGGCGACCGCGCGGGGGCGGGGCGGGGGCTGGCGAGCGGAAGGATCTCCCGGAGTCCTTCGGCGCCAGCTCCAAGTCGGGGGGCAGCGGCGCCCCCGGCCCGCCAGGTAGGACCCCCGCCCCCAGCCTCGGCCCCCCGGCCCTCGGGCTCCTCCTCCTCCTGCCGGCCACCTGTTGCTCCCCCGCCCCCCCCCCACGGACCCCCTCAGCCCCGGCCCGGGGGGCCCCGACTTCTGCCCTCCTGCCCCCCCCACCCGCCCCCCATCCGGGCCCGGCCCCCATCTCCCTCGGGGGCTCCTGTCTCTGTCCAGGGTCCCGGGCCAGGCCGCCCTGGTCAGTCCCTGCAGGCGCCCCCAGAAGCCTCGCTGCCCTGGCGGGGGTCTAGAGTGCGCGTGCGCGTGCGCGCGCGCGTGTGTATGTGTGTGTGTGTACTGTATGCATTGTATGTGTGTGCATTGTATGTGTGAGCGTGTGTGTATGTGAGTGTGTATGCATTGTATGTGTGAGCGTGTGTGTATGTGAGTGTGTGTATGCATTGTATGTGTGAGCGTGTGTGCATGTGAGTGTGTATGCATTGTATGTGTGAGCGTGTGTGCATGTGAGTGTGTATGCATTGTATGTGTGAGCGTGTGTGCATGTGAGTGTGTATGCATTGTATGTGTGAGCGTGTGTGCATGTGAGTGTGTATGCATTGTATGTGTGAGCGTGTGTGCATGTGAGTGTGTATGCATTGTATGTGTGAGCGTGTGTGCATGTGAGTGTGTATGCATTGTATGTGTGAGCGTGTGTGCATGTGAGTGTGTATGCATTGTATGTGTGAGCGTGTGTGTATGTGAGTGTGTGCATGTTCACGCATGGGTATATATGTAGGTGTGTTGTATGAATGTGCATGTGTGTGCACTGCATGCATGTGCACATGTGTGTTGTGCATTGTGCATGTGTGTGCATGTGCATGTGTGTGTGCTTTAGTTACTTGAGGAAGGGGATGCTGGGAGGCCAGAGCACCAGTGGGGGGGCTCTCCCAAAGCCCCTTCTGCCTCTGGGGGCTCAGTAGGAGGATGGGGAGGAGGCGGAGGCAGAAGAGAGGGAGGGTCTTCCTGTCCGAGTCTGCCCCTCCCTCTGTAGGGTGGGGGGGTGGTCTCTGCTCCGAGGAAGGGGCCTGGGCCTTGCTGACCTCCCCCTTGTCATAGGCCACCTGCTGCTTAGGAAGACAGTGGATCCCCCCTCTCTCCCCCTCTAGGATCCTTGTTCCTTCCCAGTCCAGTGGACAGAGGACCAAGGCCTGGCCCAAGCCAGAAGCCTGGAAAGAATGGCCCAGGGGAAGCCCCATCCCCCAGCTGAGGTGAGTGCCATCCCTCCAAAACTGACCAACATCAGTCACAGAGGCAACATTCCTAGACACAGAGGAAGCTCTAGGAAGCGGCCAGGGCCTCACGAATGAATCATTTCCTTATAAAACATAGGCATGGGGTTGAATCCAGGAGAACCCCCCCTCCCTGCTCTCTGTTTCTGGGGCTCAAAGTGAGTTGGGGCACCTGGGGTCTCCAGCACTGTACCTCACTCTCACATTTTTTTTTTTTTCTGTTTTGAAGTTCTCATTGCAGCTGACTCCCAAGGATGACCACCTCCCTCCTTAGTCTCTGGTCCAGAGGGATCTTGTCTTTGGTCTCTTGGGGCCCGCCTGGGCCCCTCCATACACACAACTGCAGAGATAGGGGTGTATGGGGGTGGGGGGTTCTGGTGACCAAACTGTGACAACTTGTGGCAACTGAAGGTTCAGGAAACACCTTCCCCCTGAAACTTGTAGGGCAGAGCCCTGAAGGCCGCCCCAGCTCCTGTTCTGGGCAGTGCAGTCAGAGCACACAGTAGCCTCCTGGGGCTGCTCAGGCCCCCCAGCCTTCCCAGGCCTCTCTGACTCCCTCTCCTTTACCAGTTCTTAGGTCCGGTCAGTAAAGATTTGGAAAGGCTCTACTGTGTGTCAGCACTGTTCACATCTTCATGAAGCAACACACCTGCCCCCAGGGAACTCCAGTCTATTGGGCAGAGAGCCTGGCAGGAGCTCTCTTCAAACCAGCTCTACACAGGGGAGAGGGCAGATCTTTCTGAGAGTGAAGGCTCTGGCAGTTTCAGGAACCAGGGAAATCACTTTCTCAGAAGGGGAGATGTGACCTGAAACTTGAAGGAAGCCAGGAGGCTGGGGAGATAGAGGTACAACTTCCCAGACCTGGGAGACAGCCCTTGGAAAGGCACAGTCATGTGAAGGGGGTCCTGGTCAAGGATCAGCTTGGAGGCCAATGTATCTGGGGCAGAGAAGAGGAGGAGGAGGGAAGTGAGATGTAGGAAGAATGGAAAGGGAGTTGGGCCTGGTCATAGTCGCCCACTGCGCCCTCTGAGGCACCTTAGACTTTGCCTCTTCTTTGAACCTGTTGCAAGAATTGTCAGGGTCCTTGCTAGAGGCAGCTGAGGTGGCAGCCAGGCAGGTTGGGTGCCATTTTGAATCCACTGAAGACTGACCAGCATCCTCTGGAGGAGATGGACCTAAGTGTCCTTCAGTGTCACCAATATTTTAAATTCATACACAGATGTATATGTGGATTGTCTCCTCCAGAGGGAGAGAGGGAATATCTGCAATTCCCTGAAATTATCAAAAGAGGTGGCCCCTTGATCCCCCAGCAGTAGTATTTTCTAACTATTTCTTTATTTCTTTTTATTATATAAACATTTTATTTGTTTTTCCAATAACATACAAGTGGTAGTTTCTACCAGTCATCTTTTCTTTGCAAGGTTCTTCATGCTTTAATTTCTCTTCCTCCCTTCCCTTCCCCCTCCCCCAACAGAATTCAATTGAGATAAATCTTATTTTTTCAACCATGATAAGCATAGATTGACACTGATCATGTTGTGAGAGAAGAATCGGATCCAAAAGGAAGAAAGCAAACATTAGAGGTAACATAACTGCACAACACATAAAGACAACTTTTAACAATTGAAGATAATAAGCTTTGGTCTTTGTTCAGACTCCACAGCCCTCTGGAGGCAGAAGGCATTCTCCATCACAGATGCCCTAAAATTGTCCCTGATCATTGCCCCGATGGAATGACCAAGCCCAGCAAGGTTGATCGTCAGCCCATGTTGCTGTTAGTGTCTACAATGTTCTACTTCTGCTCACTTCACTCAGCAATCATACACATCTTTCCAGCTTCTTTGAAGTCATTTTCCTTATAATTTCTTATAGAACAACAGTGTTCCCTCACATTCATGTACCATAATTTGTTCAACCATTCCCCAATGGATGGGCATCCCCTCAATTTCTAATTCTTTGCCACCACAAAATGAGCTGCTTTGAATTCTTTTATACTCATCGGATTTTTACCCTTTTTCATGATCTCATCAGGATACAGACTCAGTATAGATATTTCTAGATTAAAGAGTTTGCACAGTTTTATTATCCTTTGGGCATAATTCCAAATTGCTCTCCAGAAAGGTTGGATCAGTTCACAACTCCACCAACAATGCATTAGGGTCTCAGAATTCCTACATCCCCTCCAACATTGATCACTACCCTATCTGGTCATATTCCAACAGTTGTATTGCAACTCCTTGCACAGATATTCTTGATCTTGGTTTCTGATCAGGATCACTGAGATCCTTAGTTAAGGCTCTCTAAGCAGGAAGGAGAGGTGGTCCAGCCTGAACCCAGACTGAGTTCAAATAACACAATAAAGGCTTTTTTTCTTTCCTTCCTTTTCTTATACCCTTCTTCCTTCCTTCTTCCTTCCCATCCCTGTGGTGCTCTGCCAAAAGCAATGAAAAGATTCCTTGAGATTTACAGTCCCCAAATCACTCTGGTTTTCAGGGGTTGACCAACAATGGGTCTCAGGCTAAGCCTGATTGGTTGAGAGTGAAAGTAAACAGCAATTACTCCTGTTTTGACCAGAAACTCTGAAGGTCTTCTCTCCCAGTTTGATTTTTGTTTTTTTACTATGCAAAGAGAATATTCTTTGTTTCATTTCTTTCTTAGCTGCCTTAATCACTGAGAAACCTTGAGAATCTTGTCCCAGTCTCATATATCTACATTTGCTGACTAGGTAAACAGTAGTCATGGTTGGTCTCTTTGTCTCATCTCTGAGACTTGTGAAAGATCTTAGCTCCAAAAAGGCCCAGGTTTCCCCACTGCATTCAGGGCCGTCTCCATTGAACCATATCTGCTCATTGACCATAGCTGGCTCCAGAGGAGAGAGTGTGGCTGGTGACCTGGCATAGCTCCTCACTTGCTTGTCATGGCTTCACCTCCTTGATGTCACAGTCTTTTTTTTGCAAAAGGAAGGACAAACATCAATTCATCAACATCTCACAAAATAGAAATTGGAATAGACCCACAAAGGAAAAAAAGGGGAGTAAGCTAGTTCTAGAATTTTTTTTAAATCACAAGAAATAAGTGTGATTTACCAGATTTCCACAATTCCCTCAGTCCCCAAGGTGTTCAACAAACCCTGCCTCAAATCAGCCTATAGTCTTTCCAGTTTGAGTCCCAGTGCAACCAGTGGGGTAGCAAGTAAGTGCCCTGGATAGAGTGCCAGGCCTAGATTCAGAATCACCTGAGTTCAAGTCTTACTCATACTCTTATCAACTGTATGATCATGGACAAGTCAGTTGATGCTGTTTGCCTCAATTTCCTCACCTGTAAATTAGCTGGAGAAGGAAGATCTCTCTAGGATCTTTAGCAAAAGAATTACCAAAGGGTCATCAGACAACATAATAAACAACAAAATCTTGCATGCTCCCTCCTTCTCTTCTCTGTTCTTCCCTTCTCTTCTTCACGTGCATGTGTTCTCCTTGACTGATCAGCAATGGCTCCCAGGCTGAATCCATTTGGTCATTGTTTGGGCCCTGATTAACTCTGAGTGAATGGAAATGGTAGTTGTTTCTCCTCTGCTTGGGCTCTCTAAGGGTCTTGCCCTCCCAGTTTGATGTTTTTTGACTCTACTAAAGAGTCTGTTCTTGGCCACAGGTCTTTCCCTGCCTTAATCCCTGATGAACCTTGAGGTTCTTACTCTCCTAGGTTTTTTTTTTTTGACAAAGTAAAAGTGGTGATTCTTGGTCTCTTTCCCTCATATCTCTCTCTTGCCTATACTTAATCACTGAATGGGCATTGTCTCATCACACTGTGAAAAACCCTAACTTTAAAAGACTCAGGTCTCTGCATCCAGGGACATTTCTAATCTTTCTGATCCATATCTGGCCACTGGACCTAGGGGGTTCCAGAGGTGAAAGTGAGACTGGTGTCTTTGCATAATGCCTTCCCCTCACGTAAATCTAATTTTCTTGCATGCCATAGGATTACCTCCCTGATGTCATGGAGACAAACAATAGCAACTGACAATAAGAATGAGATCATTTATGGTGGACTAAGGATGACTCCTCAATTCAGCTGTTTTGTAGTGTGCCTCAGTTTACTCATTGAGGTCACTGGATCACTATGACCTTGCAAGGTCACTTGCAAGCTTTTGATCTAGTGGACCAATGGCTAGGCTAGGAGGTGGACCTTGGTGGGAGAAGGAGGGGCAGAAACAGCTGATTGTCATGATTGTGATTCTAGGGAGAAAGATGCAGAGCTCAGTGGATTTGGAAGGAATTGTACACAGCTTTTGAGCCGGGGTGTCAGAGATATGAACATTTTACCCATTATGCTGAGTATTAAAATAACCAGGAAACTAAACAGTAAGTAGGGCTAGATTTTTTTTAATGGAAATTTAGCAAAGATAAAATGGAGAGTAAGGATTTTAAAGGATTTCTTCCTGAAGAAGTTAGGGCAGTCTCTGTTATCTCAGTGAATTTATGTGTCTTAGCATCTCCTTTGCTGAGATAACTTTATGGGATACCAGTGGGATAGGATAGCTTTGAAATTTCTGGTGGGAGGGACAGCTAGGTGGCGCAATGGATAGAGCACTGACCCTGGAGGCAGGAGGACCTGAGTTCAAATCCAGCCTCAGACACTTAATAATGACCTAGCTGTGTGGCCTTGGGCAAGTAACTTAACCTCATTGACTTGTAAAAAAACCTGTAAAAAAAGGTTAAGATTTTCCCAAGACACAGGTTGCTGGAGATAATGCGCACGCAGTGATTCACCACTTTTGCTTTGTTAAAAAAAAAATTAAACTAGGAGGCTAAAACTCCTAGGATTTCTCAATGATCTAGCCAAGTAGCAAAGAATAGCTTTTTTTTGGCCCAATTTAAAGAAAAATAAATCTGGGAGAGGAAGACCCTCAGGGATTCTGGCCAATGAAGAAGCATTGCTGTTTTCATTCAGTCTGAGTCAATGAGGGCTCCAAGAATGACCCATCTCAGACACTTTGTTGGTCAATCAGTATAATTGATCTTATCAAAAACAAAACTTAGAGAAGCATTTGATTAATTCAATAGATGCTGAAAGAGGCTTTGACAAACAGCAGCAATCTCTCCTATTAAAAACAATAGAGAGCAGAAGAATAAATGTTTTCCTTAGAATGATGAAAGTGAATTTCTTTAATATTTTATTTCTGCAAAAAATTATCTTCTTGAGCTCCACTTAAGGTTTATATATGTGAGTGTTACCTTGTGCCCTTAAAGTCTGTTGTCTTTCCAGCCATATATCTGAAGATTGGCTCTGTCTGCATGAAACACCTGAAAGTACTAATTTGACTTTCCCTGGTGTGTTAACAATTAGACAAACGTCATCCTGAGAATTCAAAAAGCTAATCTGGTTCTCTCTATAAGAGGCTTACATAAATTTTTATATGTAGGATATTTTGGAAAGTGAAAATTCCCAATATTGTACATCTCTATATCATGTCGACAGCATAAAACAAAATATCAAACCAGAACAGGAGACAGAATTCCTGGTACTGATTGGATCTTTGTCAGTGCTGAGATGTACAATATTGTTATTTCTTTATTCAGGAATCATCTTCTATTGTCTCTGTGAGAAACCAGAAAGCTTCCAAATCTCTCAGAGAGGAAGTTCAAGTGGGGATGAATTCATTCTTTTTCTCTCCCTTATGGGGTTTAAGACCCCAATAAAAGAAACTGAGGCAGTTTCAAGCCAGTAGCAGTTTATTAAAGTATCCATGACCCTTGTAATGAAATGAATCTCAGATCTTCCTCATTCCCTGGTAATGGAGGGTGGAAGAGAGATGTGCTTGAGGAAAAAAGGATGTTAGAAGTAGCTTCTGATTAGTGTGGAATTAGGGCATCAAATCAAGTTCAGTTAACTTTCAATAAAAAAAAAATGCCTCCGGGGCACAGTGGATAGAGCACTGGCCCTGGAGTCAGGAGTACCTGAGTTCAAATCTGGCCTCAGACACTTAATAATTACCTAGCTGTGTGGCCTTGGGCAAGCCACTTAACCCCATTGCCTTGCAAAAACTAAAAAAAAAAAAATAAACTAAAAAAAAACCCTGCCTCCTTTAAATGAGAATCCACATGATGAATACCATGCAATGGAGAAGAGTGACAAAAAAAAGATAACTATTTAAAAATTCTTGGGAATCTCAAAAAGTGGACCAAAGCAATAAATTCCTCATTTTCTCAAAAGTAAAATAATAAAATGAAGGAAATGGAAGATGAATTCGTGATTACAAATATACCATAAAACAGATTTTAATTTTTAAGTGAATTAAATATATATTTTCCCATTATATTAAAACTATTTTTAACCTTTTTTTCCTTATGCAGTCCCAAATTCTATTCCCCCCCTTCCCTACCCCGCCTGCTCACTGAGACAGTGAGCAATCAGATATAGTTTATGCAATCACATGAAACATTTCCATGTTAGTCATTTTGTACAAGAAGACACAAATGAAAGAAAAAGTGAAAGATACCATGCTTCATGTATTTGTATAGCATGCATTTAGACATCATTATCTCTTTCTCTAGAGGCAAATGCTTCACCTCATCAGTCCTTTGGATTAATTTTGGGTCAGTGTGTTGCTGAGAATAGCTCACCTATTCACAGCTTTTATTCTATTGCTGCTACTGTGTATAACATTCTCCTGGTTCTGTTCACTTGGTGATGCATCAGTTCATGTAAGTCTTTCCAGGTTTTCTGGTCAGATTTTTTAAAAGAGAAGACATAATAATGAAAAAGTAAAGGTAATTTTATGTATAGATGAAGAATGGTTCTCAAACATCAGAATCCCTGATGAAGTGAATCCTATCCTAATAAGGGAAATGGAAGATCATCCTTTCTAAGCCCATATGCTGACATAATACTTGAGAAATAGAGATAATCCTTCCCAAGTATCAGGGTACTTTAGATGTGGCCAACTTCTCCTGTATGTTGCCTATCAATTGTCCTATTAACACATTCTCTTGACTCTTGTTCTCCCAAGGTGCTATCCTTCTAGGGGAATGTTTAGATCATGTATTTTCTTCTTGTATTTTTAATTTGATTTTTATTCTTATATTTTATCTCAAATATAAAAAGTCAAAATTCTTGCACTAATCTTCAAAAGAAAACCATGCAGAACAATTAAAAATGTTTACAGCCTTTTGTTTCCTTAGTTTGCTTCTTTATACGAGATGATTGTCAACAGAACAGACTTTTCATGAAAAATTCCACATTGTTAGGCCAAGCTAGGTCCTGGTCCACATAGATGGCCCCCAGATTCTGTTGCATTGGTCTCCAGGTCCTCTTGCTGTCTGTCTATTGTCCTGTAAAAGATGTGTGATGGAAATTTGGGAGTTTCCTTTGTTGTTTCTGAAGCTTCTAGGTACCTACAGGTCAAAGATCAAAGTTCTTAAGTATTAACAAGTATGGCACTTACCCAACTAGGAAACCTCAACTGTGGTTTACAAAAGGGGATCATATAATTTTCACAAAGGAACTGGCAACATTTTCCTGAAGTATTTGCTCAAATAAGGTAATTAAAAATTAATTTTTTTAATTAATGAAGCAACCCTCCCTTCTCCATCATTGAAACTCTTTCTTAGTAACAAAGTATATAATTAAGGAATATATTCCACAGACAAATGAAAGCAAAGAGCAAAAATATAAACTCTTGTGGCTATGATCCAACATCCTCAGAATGACCTCAACCCCTTTGTGAAACAAGAAAATAACCCTTCTTTGCTTGCCTTGGAATCATATCACAAAGGCCAATCCAGATTCTCATTAATTTTATCTCTTTTACAATCCTCTGCATCTTTTTATCCAGATAAAATATCATTTATGCCATTCAGGAAGCAAACTAGATCTTTTCTTTAACTTTATCATCCTTTAAGTGATCAAATAAAACTCTCTGTTCACCCCTAAAATATCCAGTATTTGCCACCTCATAAATTCTTCTCAGATTTTTTCATTTAATACATTTTAGTTCCATTTATTTATTTGTTTGTTTATTTATTCTTTTTTGTACAAATGATGTTTTTCTGTCTTTTTTTTTTTTTGAAAGGCAATGGGGTTAAGTGGCTTGCCCAAGGCCACATAGCTAGGTAATTATTAAGTGTCTGAGGCTGGATGTGAACTCAGGTACTCCTGACTCTAGGGCCGGTGCTCTATTCACTGTGCCAGCTAGCCACCCAAAATGATGTTTTTTTTATACATTACTAAAATATACTTGTTTAAGAGTAAACATGATAGCCCCCCAAAATATAGACCTGCATGAGTGATAACGGAAAGAGAAAAAAATTAAAATTAAAAAAATAATAGGTGCAGCCAGGTGGCACAGTGGATGGAGCACTGGCCCTAGAGCCAGGAGCACCTGAGCCCAAATCCAGCCCCAGACACCCAGCAATCACTCAGCTGTGTGACCCTGGGCAAGTCACCCCAACCTCATTACCTTGTAGAAACAAACAAAAAAAAGACCCAAAGTAAAATAAAATAATAATAATAATAGTAGTAGGAGGAGGAGGAGGAGCGACCAGGTGGCGCAGTGGACAGAGCACCGGCCCTGGAGCCAGGAGCATCTGAGCCCAAATCCGGCCCCAGACACCTAGCAATCACCCAGCTGTGTGACCCTGGGCAAGCCATCCCAACCTCATTGCCCTGTAGAAACAAACAAAAAAAGACGCAAAATAAAATAATAATAGTAATAATAAGAATAATAAGAATAAGAATCATAGGGGCACAGTAGGGCCCCAAGCAAGCCACCCAGCCCCATTTGCCCAGCAACTTCCAGTAATAATAATAATAATGATAACAATAATAATAATAATAATAATAAAATGTGCTTCAGTCTGTATTCCAACAACTCCAGGTCTGTCATGGATGGATCACATTCTTCATGATAAGTCCATCACAAAAGCTACTTCCGTAATTTTTCCACTGTTGCCATGCTGATCGCAACTCCCTCCATTCATACTTCCCCACTACCATACACTAAATTTTCTCTCTCCTTTCACTCTGTCCCTCTTCTTAAATGTGCTGTAGGGTAGCTGAGTGGCACAGCAGACAGATCCCCAGCCCTGGGGCCAAGAGGCCCTGAGCCCACATACCATCCCTTAGGTCCAGTATCCACTCGGCCCTATGGTCCCAGACAGGGCATCCAGTCCCAGCCCCTTGAAAGAAGTAAAAAAGAAAATGTGTTATATCTGACAACTCTCCCCCCACTGTCCATTCTCTCCTCCATCACTCACGTCCCCCATTACCCCGTCCCCCTTCTCTCCTTACTCTAGATATCTATACCCCATTGAGTATATATGCTGTTTCCTCTCCTAGCCACCTCTGATGAGAGCATAGATTCTCTCATTCCCCTTTGCCTTCCCCCTTCCATATCATTGCAATAGCTCATTGTAATAAAAAAAATCTTATATGAAATATCTTATCCTATTCCCCCTCTCCTTTGTCTTTCTTCCATTACATTTCCCTTTTTTCTATTGACTCTATTTTTGCACCATATTTTATCTTCAAATTCAGCTTTCATCTGTATTTCAGATTCAAATTCAGATTCATCTGTAAAAGCTCCCTCTACCTGCTCTGTTAATTGAGAAGGTTCATATGAGTATTATCAGTGTCATTTTTCCATACAGGAATACATGCAGTTCATCATCATTAAGTCCCTCATATTTTCCCCGATATTCCAAGATCAAACCTTCTGTTCAGCTCTGGCCATTCCAGCAGGAACATTTGAAATTCCCCTGGTTCATTGAAAGTCCATATTTTTCCCTGGAAGAGAATGTTCAGTTTTGCTGGGTAGTTGATTCTCAGTTGCATTCTGAGCTCTTTTGCCTTCCAGAATATTATATTCCAAGCCTTATGAGCTTTTAATGCTAAGTCCTGTGTGATCCTAACTGCAGCTCCATGATATTTGAATTGTGTCCTTCTGGCTGCTTGTAATATTTTCTCTTTGACTTGGAAGTTCTGGAACTTGGCTATAATATTACTGGGGGTTGGTTTTTTTTTTTTTGGATCTCTTTCCAGGGGAGATCGGTGGATTCCCTCAATTTCTGTTTTGCCCTCTGCTTTTAGGATATCTGGGCAATTTCTTTGAAAATGATGTCAAGGCTCTTTTCCTGATCATGGCTTTCAGGTATCCCAATAATTTTTGAAATATCTTTCCTGAATCTGTTTTCCAGATCAGTTGTTTTTTCAATGAGATGTTTCACATTTTCTTCTAATTTGTCATTCTTTTGGTTTTGAAGTATTGTGTCCTGATTTCTCATAATATCAGCAGCCTCCCTCATTTCCATTCTACATCTGAAGGATTTGTTTTCCTCAGAGAGCTTTCTTCTCTCTTTTTCCATCTGGCCAATTCTGCTTTTTAAAGCATTCTTCTCCTCAATAACTTTTTGTACTGTTTTATCCATTTGACCTATGCTGGTTTTTAATATGTTATTTTCTTCAGCAATTTTTGGATCTCCTTGAGTAAGCTGCTGACTTCTTTTTCATGGTTTTTCCTGCATCTGTCTCATTTCTTTTCCCAATTTCTCTTCTATCTCCCTCACTTGATTTTTAAAGTCTTTTTGAGCTCTGTCATAGCCTGAGCCCAATTTCTGTTTTTCTTGGAGTCTTTAGATGCAGGGGCTTATACTTCCTCATCTTCTGATTGAGTATTTTGATCCTTCTTGGGATCAAGGGCAAAGTATTTCTCAATGGTGTTCCCCTTTTTTCCTCTCTGTTTACTCATTTCTCCAGCCTTTGCCTGGTTTTGGGTTATTTCTTGAGCTTTTCAGTATTATTGGGATACCCCCCCCCCCACAAAGATCTCCATGTGTGAGGCTCTGTCCTCCCTCCTGGTCTGTGAATGACCATAAGCGCCCCCCTCTGCCATGGGGCTGAGGTGGGGGGGGGCTGCTCTTCTATGGGGGACCTAGACTGCGATCAGGATCTGAATGTGGTCAGAGCCCCAGAGTCCTGTTCCAGGGACAGAGCACAGAGCTCAGAAGTCTCTGCCCACTCCCCTACCTAGGCTCAGCATTCAGGCCTGGGAGCTTCTGCTTACTGGCTCTGACTGCTTCCAGTTCCTGGTGCCATGAACACACATGCTCACTGAGTGCCCTGAGGGCTGGGCTTCACACACTCCCTTTGGCAGAGTTTCCCCTGCTGATCCCCTAAGTTGTGCCTGGTGCTCCCCAGGGTACAGGTCAGGAAACTGCCCCTGCTTTCATGAGTTGCAGCTTCCAGCCCTGGGGCTGCCTCCGGGAGGCTGAAGTTCCTTCACTCTGGCAGGCCACCTCTCTAACCCTGTGGAGTGGAGCTTTTCTACTATTTTCCAGGTTACCTTGGGCTGGAGAATTGCCTTACTGGATCCCTCTGTAGGTTCTATCTCTCAAAAATTCAGTTAGAGTCCTTATTTTATAGTTTAGAAATATCAGAGAGAGAGCACCTAAGAGAGGATCCTCTCCTGTCACCATCCTGGCTCCCAAGCTCAGATATTTTTTTTCATGAGCTATCACTTATATCAGGTCATTTTCTCCCTTTCTCCCTCCAATCCCTCAGATAAATCTCCTTCAGAGATGGAACACATACTTACTCCCTGATTCCAAGGGAAAGCATTCCGCAGCTCCTTGTTCCAACTAATCATTAGGCTGTTCATGATGATGGTTTCAAGTATTGACATTTGACATTGACTCATCAAGGGTGTGACTTTCATTCAAATACCTTCTCCACATTTCAGTTTCCTCCTAAATTGATGATGATTAATCTTGGGGAATACTAAAGTATCTGGTAACTCTCTATCCTATGCTTTTGATAATTTAGGACTTGGTGACATTCAAGGATGTGGCTGTGAATTTCAGCAAGAAGGAATGGAACCTCTTGGATGATTCTCAGAAGGAGTTGTACAGAGAGGTCATGCTGGAGAATGTGTGGAACATGCTCTCTGTGGGTAAGGATCCTTCCTCTCATAATTCTGAGCTGCTATTCCTAGAGTTTGGGGCATTTATCAATTATTAGAAATTGAGCTGCTCTCCTGTGTCTAAGAGAAAGGTCTTCTTGCTGTTTGTCCATTGTCCCGTAAAAGGTGTGTGATGGAAACTTGGGGGTTTCCTTTGTTGTTGCTGAAACTTCCAGGTACCTTCAGGTCAAAGATCAAATCAGAGTGGAAGCATCTCAAAGGTGAAACTAATCTCAAGTTATTTAGTCTAATCACTACTTGCTTTATCAGCATTGATGGGGAGAACAGATACTTATGTTTGACCATATGCACAGCTTTTTCCCTAAAGAGAACTCAATTTCTCTCCAAGCTCATCCCTAACTGATTCCTCATGTCCAGGGCTTCCAGTTTCCAAAGAAGATGTGATCTCTTATTTAGAGAAAAAGGGAGCACCCTGGATGCTGCAGCAGGAAGACCCAAAGAATCACCATCCAGGTGAGTGACGTGAAAGCAGGTAGATGACTGATGTATTTACTAGAGTCTTTTCTGTGTTGTGGTGAAGCATGTACTAGACTTCAGGCAGGAAAACCTACTTTGGAATACTCTTTCAGATTTTCTTTTGGCATTTTCTTCCTGGGCAAGGCCCTGAACCAATGAGCAGTCCCAGGTTTCCCATTTGACAAAATGAGAGGGTGGATTTTAACCTTTCAATAACTTTCCAGTGATTATTCCATAATGCTATAAAAAAATCATTGGGATTTGGAGATGTGAAACCAAGTTTTAGGCTATACAGTGTGAGCTCTATCTTGGGGCTTCTTTAAGTGAACAAACTTTTAAGTGACTGCTTCTTGCCAAGACCTAAGCATTAGTGACATAAGGAAAGACAGGGGCCTTCCCCTGCTCTCATGGAGCTCATAGTCTGGAGGAGCAGAAAGCACATAAATATTTATGTAAAAACTTACTATAGACAGGATAAATTGTAACTGATCAAGAGAGGGAAGGTCCTAATGTTAAGGAGGACTGGCAAAGGCTGATTGTAGAAGGTGTACTCTAGCTGGGGCTTTAGGAAAGTCATGGCAAGCATTCTGGACAACAGGAAAAGGGTGAAAAATCTTAGAGTCAGGAGATATAGTGTCCTCCTCACAGAACATAAAGGAGGTTCAGTTTTTCAGTGAATTACAAGACTAGGTTCTCAGCTGAAAAATAACTGGAAAGGGGCATCGAAGTGGTACAGTGGATAGAACACTGGCCCTGGAGTCAGGAGGACCTGAGTTCAAATCTGACTTCAGATACTTGATAATTTCCTAGCTGTGTGACTTTGGGCAAGTTACTTAACCCATTGCCTTAAATAAAATTAACAAAAAAGAAAATATATGGAAAGAGGAAGAGGTGTACAAGTTAGATAATGAAAAGCTGCTTTGCTTAGTAGCATAGGGAGTCAGTCATGGAGATGTCAAAGATTGCCTTGCCACAAGGAGGGTTCAGCTGAGATGTACACCCTAAATTTGAAGTCCATGCAGCCAGCCCAGTTCATGATTTTCTCTGTGTGAAGGGGGCTGCTATACTAGGAAATCATCATCAGTTTAAGTCCCTTTCCTGATCTCTGTAGCTCCATCTGTCTTATTCTTGGAGAATCATTGGCCAGGTTCATGTAGGTAACCAACACCTTGGTTTTGGGACCTGACATGGGAGGAAGAGATTCCTAGGTTTTCCATAATAGGAAACCCTACAGAAGCCTAGACAGAAACCTCTGAACTTTAGAGTTGAGTCTGGTCAGGTTCTATCTGGGCTACAACCTGACAAAGGCAATGATAGAAATAGATATAGGTATATAGAAATACGTATATAGGTAACCAGAAATAGGTAGAAAGAAATAGATGACTGGAGAGCAGAACTTGCCTTTGACAATGAGGGATGGGAATGGAAGGTAAAGATTGAACTAGAGCCTAGACTTGGTGTCAGTATCCATCCTTGATTTACCCATTTTGCTGCCCATGAGCATGCAAAGGGAGACAAAAGCCAATCTCTGCTGTCACTGAACTCACAGTCTACTATACAAACATGGAGATGGTCTGAGAAGAAGCAGCAGATCATGACCCTCACACTTAGCTGATCCAAATTAGTTCAACTTGGACATAGGGACGGAGTGACTGTAACAATAGTTTAAGAAGGTAAGCAGAATTGGTGAGGAAAGAGTAGAAATCAATAGGATGATACCAGTAATAGTAAAAGAATATTTTGTTGTTTTTAAATTTCTAGTCATTTCTTTCACTTTGTGACCCAATTAAGGGTTTTTTGCCAAAAACGCCCAAATGACTGGAGTGGTTTGCCATTTCCTTTCCAGCTCATTTTACAGATTAGTTAATTAAAAGCATTAAGTGCCTTGTCTTGGATCACACAGCTATTAAGGTTGGCTGGTCATATTTGAGGTAAGGAATATGAGTCTTCCTTACTTCATGCTTGGTGATCTATCCAGTATACCAACTAGCTAACATTTACTTAGGTAAGGATGGAAGGATTGTACCATGCATTTCATAAATGTTTTCTCATTGGATTCTCATAATAAAACTAGGAGTTATGTGCTAATATTACGCCCATATGACAGATTAAGAAACAGAGAAAAACGAGGTCTTTGACCAAGGTCCCAGAATTAGAAAATTTGAGTCTTCCTGACCTGAGGTCCAGCATGTTATTCAGTGTAGTACCATTGGTATTCCAATTGTTAAACAGAACACCGAGAAAACATTCACACTTGAATGGGTGGAAAATGGAAGAATAATTGGGCAAGTTCCTGCTTTGGGATGGAAATAGGTGTTTTCTTTTTGATTTTGTTTTTATTCTCTAACTGGTCAATACAAGTAATTGCTGGTTACTATATAAAAGATTTTTATCTTGGCTCATGATAAGTAGTGTATGGATCATGCTAAATGAACAGGAGGGTCAATTCTACATATTACTTAGTTGTTATTTTTTTTCAAACTGTTCTTAAAATCACCTCTGTATGGATAGAATTTCTTCAGTCTTCAGTTTCTTTTTTTCCTGCTGGCAATCCAACTCCACTCTTCCTGAAATTCTACTGAATAGCTAATCTGTATTGCCGGACAATTCCTTGGAGAGACTACCAGGGATCCAAATAATAACTGAAGTGGATGATGGTTTCCAGGAAAGAGGGTCTGTGCATGTCAGTGACATTTTGCACACAGAAGTTTAAAAAATTTGGGAGTAATTTTATGTCAAGTGGAAAGAATATATGGGGTATTTAGAATGATGTAGTCTATGATGTCATCACTTCATGATCTTCAAAAGCTTTATAGGCCTGATTATAATGATTCATAATCACTGCAGAGAGAATCTTTTTACAGTGGAAATATTTTCTACCTGAAAGGAAAAAATATCTTTGTAATAAAATTGGGCTTTTATTTCCTGCTGAAGGTGCCAATAACAAATTTTTAGCACCAATCACTTGGAACACTATCTAGAACCTTCAATAGCTTTGTGAGCCACTAAATGGGAAGAACTGCAAAAGGACTCATAGGGCAGCATGCTGTCCTTCCACTTCCTTATAAAATGATGATGGACTTAAGCTCCTTTATGAGACACATATTTTCAGACATGAGGAATGACATGCAATTATTGAACTTGTGTTCTGTATAAAAACTTTATTTTTAAAATATCTATATTTTAGGCTTTGAAAGATAATTTTTTATATAGAATTAAAAGCTGTCTTTGTCAAACACAGTAATGTGAAGAGACATGTTTCAAAGTGGAGACAACTTATCTATACTGTGAACAGAGCATACCCAGTCACAAAGTTCCAGTCTCAGTTGCTGATAGTTTGGTTGAGTCACTCATGACCTGAATTGTGAATGTAATGAGGATGCCCATTTACCTGTGTCATAACAGATTTGTTGTATGGCTCCAATGTGATTGTGAATCATCAGGTGATCTATGGGAGCTGATGATTTTTTCAAATGATTGATTCTGACCATTTAAGTTTGAAGTGTTTTCTCTTTACCTGGGGAAACAGAATGTAAATTGGGTTTGCATTCTGCCAGTGGAGGGAAAAGGATAGAATTATATGCATGTGTATCTATCACTTTGAAGTACATTTAATATTTGTGTCTTTTAGATGGTGAGAAGAGACATAAAGTCAAAGAGAATACTACAAAAGGAAAAACTCATAAGCAAAGATTCAAGAATAATGTTTCCTCTGAATACATTTGGAGAAAAATCTGTACTATATATCAGATAACTCCCACTGGAGAGAAATCATCTGAATCCAAACAAGGTGGAAAAACTTTCACAAAAAAGGATAAACTTGCTAAACATGACAGAGTCCACACTAGGGACAAACCTGAATGTAATACACAGGGAAAGGTTACAAGCACTGTTACAAAGAACAAACCTGAATGTAATCCACAGAGAAAGGCTACAAGCACTGTTACAAAGAATAAACCTGAATGTAATACACAGGGAAAGGTTACAAGCACTGTTACGAAGAACAAACCCGAAGGTACTCCACAGAGAAAGGTTACAAGCACGGTTACAAGGAAGGTCAACCTTGCTGTACATCAGAAAACCAATACTGCAGAGAAAGCTTATACATGTAATCAGTGTGGAAAGAGTTTCACACAGAGCTCCCATCTTACTGCACATCAGGGAATCCATACTGGGAAGAAACCTTTTGAATGTAAGCAGTGTGGAAAGACTTTCAGACTGGGCTCTGATCTTTCTGGACATCAGAGAATCCATACTGGAGAGAAACCTTATGCATGCAAGCACTGTGGAAAGACTTTCAGAGTGAGCTCCACTCTTGTTGCTCATCAGAGAATCCACACTGGGGAGAGACCTTATGAATGTAATGAGTGTGGAAAGACTTTCAGAGAGAGCTCCAGTCTTACCGTACATCAGAGAATTCACACTGGGGAGAAACCTTATGAATGTAATGAATGTGGAAAGACTTTCAGATGGAGTTCCTATCTTGCTGTACACCAGAGAATTCACACTGGGGAAAAACCATATGAATGTGATCAATGTGGGAGTACATTCACAACAAAGCGCATTCTTGTTGCACATCAGAGAATCCACACTGGGGAGAAACCTTATGAATGCATTGAGTGTGGAAAGACTTTCAGATGGAGCTCCCATCTTGGTGTACATCAGAGAATTCACACTGGGGAGAAACCATATGTGTGTAAGCAATGTGGAAGTGCTTTTACAACAAACCACCTTCTTGGTGTACATCAGAAAAGCCACACTGAGGAGAAACCTTATGAATGTAAAGACTGTGGAAAGACTTTCAGATGGAGTTACCATCTTACTGAGCATGAGAGAATTCACACTGGGGAGAAACCTTATGAATGTAAAGAATGTGGAAAGACTTTCAGAGTGAGCTCCAGTCTTGCTGTACATCAGAGAATCCACACTGGGGAGAAACCTTATAAATGTGATGAGTGTGGAAAGACTTTCAGATGGAGTTCCCATCTTTCTGAACATCAGAGAATCCACACTGGGGACAAACCTTTTGAATGTGATGAATGTGGAAAGACTTTTATTCGTGGCTCTGCTCTTGTTGAACATCAGAGAACCCACACTGGGGAGAAACCTTATAAATGTAAACATTGTGGAAAGACTTTCGGACAGCGTACCACTCTTGCGGGACATCTGAAAACTCACATTGGGAAGAAATCGTAAGAATTATCAATGTGGAAGGAAATCACAACAAACTACATTCTTGCTGAACATCAGAGAATCCACACTGGGGACAAATCTTATAGATGTGTAATTAGTGTGGAAAGACTCATTAATGGCTCCAGTCTTGCTAAACATCAGAGAATCCACACTGGAGAGAAACTTACTGAATTTAGAGAACTGAAAAAGATCCAATTTGCAACAGAACTACTGTCTCCTCTTCTAACCAAATATTTTTGTTATCAGATATAATTTTCGCCTAAAACAGTGAGATTTCTCCTTTTCCAAAATGTCATCAGTATAAGAATTTATTCAGTCACTTATAGTGATAACTTGACCAGTTTCCTGCCTTCTCATGGTGATCTTTACTCTCATAATTTATATAACTGTAAAAGCCTAACCTTGCAAATTCAATTAGAGTGGAACTAAGCTATTTCACAAACACAGAACCTACCTTCTGATTTATAACTGGAAAGACACAGACTTGTGGAGGGCAGAGGCTAACATTCAGACTTCCAAACATCGATTTGAGGCTACTAAAACAATTTTTGATCAGAAATATAGAATTCAATAGTAGCAGGCCTAGACATTGCCCCATCTTGATCAAATAGATGTTATTATCATCTGCAGATCAATCAGATAAAAATTTAGGGAGATGGTGGGCTTATTGGAGGGAGAATGACATCTTTGGAACTAGTTTTGTTAAGAGACATGAGCAGGCAACGTAAGGTCTATAATAGTAGTATTTAAATTGAGTAATACAATTACAATGTACAAATAAAAGGTAAATTACAGAGATCAAAAGGGGACGGTCCTCTTTTGGTTATATACACGAGTCAGTTGAGAAGCACAAATCAGCAAAGGAGTTCAGATCTATTTCTTCTGGAGCAATTTGGGTTCTATGACTTCAGATGTTGTTTTGGAGATTTCTTCAATTTATTTGTAGAGACTTTCTGATGAAAGAACTTTTTTAGAAAACATGTTGAGCATGGCAAAACCAATTATTTTTATTACTAGAAAATGAAATTCTGGAACCCTTTAGATCATGATGATTTTCAATGCCAATTACCTTGTTGAGATTCACAGAAATTTCATTTACAAATAGATATCAATTTGCATCATCATCATCATTATTATTGTTATTCCCCCATTTGGAGGATGCTATTATGTTTAACAAAATAAACTTCCATAAGAATGAAGGTTCCACTGCAAAAGTGATGCCAAAATCTCATACTAGCCTGACTAGCTACAAGACTTTCTATAAATGTAGGCAAAATAACTTAAATTTCTATACTTGTCTTTTCCAGACAGAGGTCATATAGGTAGTCACATGCCTTAAGCCAGACTTTAAATCTTCCAGGTGAGATACTTTCCAAATGTCATATTTTGGAATACTGAGTCAGAGTCCAATCTCAGAACTTGATGAAAATGACTTTCAAATCTTATCCCAATGAGTCTTTACTTGCAGTGTCTGACCGCCATTGGGTTTTCTGACTTCTAGAGACTGTGACCTACAGCATTTCTTTGATGCCTAGATTTCAGACTCCAGATGGAAGGCCACAATTGTAAAACTCCCAATAACTGACCAATGTTTCCTAATAATGGGACATTCAGGAAAATCACAATATCATCATACAAATTATGCATTTTAACTTAAAAACCTATCAAGTTAAAGACAATATAAAGAAATTCAAAGAAAAACAATGCATATGGTTCTCTTATTAAAAAGCTGTAATATATTTCTGAATTTATGTCATCCTGTTACTTTTTCCTCCAGAGCCAAATTTTTGATTAAATCAAACCAGATTTAGGTCCTTAATTTGTAATACATGTATTTCTATTTTTTTTACAAAACAAAATAAAAAACTTTTCTTTCTGCAGTTTCTAACTGAAAAACCAGAATAAGATTTTCAGTTTCCATTCTTTATTCTGAAATCTACACTTGATGATTTCATGAGAACTCATCAAACCGCCACTGTTTCAAGATGCTAGGATTCTTTCTAACTCAGACATGAGCACATCCTAAATCATTTCAAATATGGGTTCCACACTTCCAGAAAGCTTTCATTACTTTATATTAATATGCATATATTTATATAAAATATATGTGTGTATATATGTAGAGAGAGCGACAGAGGCAGAGAATTTTTTAATAGAACAAAGATTGTGCACTTGCATCCAGTGTTTCAGGATGTTAGGGACTCTGGCCGAAGGCTCTCCCACCCCCAAACACCAAGAAAAGCCCAATGAAGTCTTCTCAGTTCTCCAGGACAGAAATTGGCTTCTCACCAGAGAATAGACATGGGAGAGAAACCTTATATCTGTTAATCATTGTGGAAAGACTTCCATATGGAAGCCCAGTCTTGTTCAGTAACAGAAATACACATACAAGAAAAACCTTGAGGATCTAGAATGTGTAAAGTTTTTAATTCATGTTTGTCCCTTACTAAACATCAATCAGTCCCTGTTAGAGAACAAACCTCATTCATATGAGCAACGTGGAAAATCATTCAGGCTACCATCATCCCAGATTCCATCAGAGTAGATGGAAATTATTTCCTTGTGATGAATATAGAAGGGTTTACAAATGGAGGACAAAGCTTGTTAGCCATTTGAAAATTCTTCTGGGGAACAAGCCCCATATGCACTCAGTTGGGAAGGCCTTCAGGCAGAGATCATTCTTTCTTTACATGACACAATTGTAATTGACAGGAAGATTGATTAGTGTGGTTCTGGAATTTGGAGGTCCCTAGACAACACTGTAAAGAAGCCTTACGATAGACAGAATTATGGAAAGGCCTTTGCCTGGTGCTTGTACCAGTTTGTACATTGGAGAAATCTTGCTGAATGTAAAATGTGTAAAACTAATTTTTGAGAGAAGTCCTCTTCATGCAGCATAGACTTCATTAGCAAACACAAATTTTATACTGCTCATGAAGCCTTGAAAATGGAATGAATTTTCTCTGAAATTTTAAGGTTTCTCATAATTGCCCTAATATATTCCATGGCATTCTGATGTAATAATTTCTTCATCCTTTGTCCAATTGATTAGTACTCACTTTGTTCACGTTCCCTGGCATAAAAGTTCTGGTGTAAATATTTTGATGTGCTGGACATATTTTTAAATGTTATTTTTTTTGCTTTTATGCAAAGATAGTTTATAAGTTTTGAGTTCTCCATTGTCCTACTTCCCTCCCTTCCCTCCCCTTCCTGAAAGCAGCAACATTCAGTTTTGTGATACTATTTTAGATTGCTGGGTGACAGAATGGGCAAAGAACTGTCCCTGAATCTGTAGTGGGGTCTCCAAATGAAGACAGAGGGTGAAAAGTAAATGAATTCATATGCTCCTTGGGATTTAAAACTGCGCAGGATTTATTATAGATTGCTGCAAATTATACAGATTTTCTTCTCCTGGAGAAGCAACAGCACTTGAGGGCAGATGTGAATAACAAAAGACTAGGCAAGATTGCAGGAAAGACGAAGACAGTCAGAAAGAACATATATATATATATATATATATATATGTATGTGTATATATATATATATATATATATATGTATGGAGAGAGAGAGAGAGAGAGAGAGAGAGAGAGAGAGAGAGAGAGAGAGAGACAGAGACAGACAGAGACAGACAGAGACAGTCAGGGAAAGCTGATTGCGCCAGGGAGGGCAGCGACCCAGAGGAGAGTTTACATCAGAATTTTATAGTCTTGTTCATTATCTGGGTACTGAAGACAAAGGGAAAATTCCTCCCCGCTTAAAGCAAGGTAGAAGGTTGGAAGCTGGTGGTTGGGAATGAGGAGACTGGTACAAGTTTTACATTTAACAGTGGAAGAGTAGGAATCAATTTACATCTCAGGAATAGATAGCATTCTACACTTTAACAAAATTTAACAGCACAAAAGATTACACAATTTGCTTCTAATTACAAATTTTCTATATTCATAATTCTCTGCATCATTTTCCCCCTAAAATTATTTGGGATCCGGATTCATCTGGGTCTTTCATGGTCCATTGGAGGTGAATGCATTATATTGGGAATTCAATTGAGGCAAAGTCCATAGGCTGTTGGCTGTCAGGACTGGCACAGCTCTTTGGCATCTTGCAGAGGCTGCTATTAGAAACATATAGTTGGTAAACTAGAGTAATGAAACTCAGGAAAAAAATTTGAGCAAACAAAGCCAGAGAGCTATTTAACAGTCTCAATAATTAGAGAAAAACTAGAAAGTCTATAAAGAGCAAGAATTATACTTTATGATCCTAAGCCAGTATCAGAATGTTTTTCATAAGAACATGGGTTCTAATTAAACACAGATTCATTAATGGATGCCACATTGATTTGTAATCAAAAGCTCAAAAATGGTATGAACAAATGTACTCAATAACCATTTTAGAACTGCATATGTCCAATAAGTAGTTTGCAAAAAATTTTCTATTTTAATTTTAGCCATGTTTAGAATGAACAAAAATTCTAGCTAAAAAAATGGATCTCTCCTTTAAAGCAGTCTAAATAATAGACCAATAGACATTATCCAATGTAAGTAGTCATGCTGATATTTCTTTTACCCTTAAGGGAACTTGTAATAAAAAAAATTATACCCAATGTTAAAATGCCAAGACTAAATACCAATTATTTAAGATTCAGAAGAGAATTCCAGTGGCTCACTCTTACACTTAATTATGGAGCACTTGATGTGACTATAAGAATTCACTGTTGAAGGGCACACAGGAACACAAGGCTATGTTCCTTTATGTATTAGATGTCTGTTATAGACAGAGATTCCAGACAATCCTTTTCAATGAGCCAGGTTCCAGGTCTTCCAGGTGAATCCTACCTCAGCTAAGGCTGAAGTCATTCTCTCAAAGGCCACTCATACTATCTGCAGTGTTAATGTCAAACCCTTTGGTTTAATGGCTTCATTGGCATGTTTTTGTCTTTCTATTTTAACATACCTGATATCAGATAGATAAATTATCAACTGTATTGTAAAATATATTGTAATAGAGCAATTGCCTATTACCAGAGCTTCAGGTGGCTTAAGCACTAAAAGATTCAGTGTCCCAGGCAATTTGGATTAAGTATCAACAAAGAGATCCAGAGAAAAATCATAGCTCAATTGTTGCTCATGTAATTAAGGACAGTGCAGTGCTGCAAATGAAATATAATAAGGAGAACTTGAGATTTAAAAATACAATAATTCTAATTCACATTTAGAACTGGATTTTTGCATTCAGAATTCTTTAAAACCATTAGAACATCTTATGTGTCTTCAAATTTTTCAATGTTATCAATTCCAATATAATAAAATAATAGAACAACCAGATATTCAAGTCAATTAACACATAATTATTAAATTTTACAAAACTATATTTCTATTATTCTATTATATATTATTTAGTAATATTTGGAATCCAAGTGGTGGTTTTGCTATTTCCCTTTCATTATCCTTACAAAATAATCATTTATTAATTCCAGGCTTCAGTACAATTACTATATTCAAATAGCTTATAAGTTTATAAGAGGTAACCAAATAATTATAAGTCTACAAAAGTATATCACATAACTAATAAGGATTTCTCCATATCTTCCTTACAGACTCACCCACACACACACACCAGCAGAAAGCATCCCACAATCAGGACATACTTTACAGTTTCCTGTTTACTAATCCTTTTTGTCTGCAATTACCATGAGGGAAGAAATCCACAATTTTTACTTCTTTAAAATTAAACATATAATTATTAACTTATATTAAACATAAGATTCTTAGGCTAACATTGTATTCCCTTAGCACAAAACCAAACAATAAAAAGGTTTCCTTAGTTTAAGGTTGACCTTATAACTCAATTTATTTTTACATTTTTATATGCTTATTTACTTCTATTCCAAATATGCTTCTATTTTCAAAAAGAAAATGAGAATTCCCAAGAATTCAATCTTATGCATAAGATAATTTTTAAAAACCTCAATTCTTATTTATGCCATGGATGCCAGGCAATGTTAAATTTACATATTTACATTAAACAAGATTTCAGATTTTTTCATTTTCTTATTTTCAAATATTAGATGTTAAGTAGATTTTGCTTTAGTCATCTATCTATATATCTATATCTATATCTATATCTATATCTATATCTATATCTATATCTATATCTATATCTATATCTATATCTATATCTATATCTTCACTTCCATGAACATGTGATGAGAGACAAGGTTATTACAAACTTTCTTCTTTCACCAACAAAAAAGACCTTGTGAAATTGCTGACAATGTATTAGTTTAATGTTAAATCAGTTTACAGAATTCAATAGATCCACTACATAAATGACTTTTCACACAACTTCTAAGATTGTTTCTCTTCCCCAAAAGAAATCACCTTCCTCTCTTTTTTTTAGTCAATTGACCACAAGGCATTTAAAATCAGTCTGCCTGCTACCCCTTCCTCTTCCCCAAGGGTGGGGCTCCTCAACCAAATTAAGGGGATGTGAGTTGGAATTTAGTAAGTCTAGAGAAAGACCATTCACCCTTGTCTCCTCTTCCCCAACTCAGGGAGAGGGCATAGAAAGTTCCCTAGAATGGGGCTAGATCAAGTTTTTTGGTTGGTAGTGTAGATGATAATTCCAGCTGGGACTTGGATTAAGCTTTTTGGGTACTAAGAAGTAAGAACTCTTTCTCTCCCACTCCCCACAGGGGTCCCAAGAAGATGGAGAGTTGCAGAGAGGGAAAGAGTATTTTACTCTATTTCTCCTCTCTCAGAGAGAGAGAGAGAGAGAGAGAGAGAGAGAGAGAAACAAGTTAGAGAGAACCACATACACAGGTTGAGCCATAGACAAGAGGTTATCTTCCAGAAATGGAGGGAGAGAGAGTCTGTAACCAAGCAATTTCCTTCTCAAACGATAATCAAACTCTTAGAGAAAAAGTCCTACCAGCATAAATTATGCTACTCAAAAAGCTTCAAAAAGCCAACTTCAAACCTCTGAGCATGCCTTCACCAGCCTATGCCCGCTAGACACATCGGACCCCTTAGGAGTCTTGACCAAACAAGGCAGACCCTTTTAGGGGCCTGAGGACATTCCTGGTTATCAGCTGGTCAAACACAAAACACAAAACAGTCTCATTCAATGACTAGACCTCATAGCCATCTTCCCCTAAGAATTTCTGGGATCAAGAGAGGACCAAAGGGAAGGATTTTGCCAAAAATACAATTTGGCCTGATCTGGGAAAGGTGTCCTAGTTCAGAGTTTCTCTCACCTTATAAATAACTGAGCAGATCCAGGAAGATTCAGTGATCCCTTCATGGTTCTCCAAATTACAGTGGAAGAGATTTGAGGTTTCCAAATAAAGATAGAAGGTAAGTAAAAAGTGAATGAATTCATGTGCTCCCTGGGATTTAAAACTGCTCAGGATTTATTATAGATTGCTGCAAAGTATGCAGATTACAATTTTCTCCTCCAGGATAAGCAACAGGCATTTGAGGATAGGAGTAAATAACAAAAGGGTAGGCAAGGGTGATTGGGAGACAGAGACAGATAGAAAGAAGATAGATATGGAAGACTGGGAGAATTGACTGGACCAGGGAGGGAAGTGGCCCAGAGAAGACCTTACATCAGAATTTTATAGTCTTACCCATTATCTGGGTACTAAAGACAAAAGGGAAATCTCTCCCCACTTACATGACTGAAACCAGGTAGAAAGTTGGAAGCTGGGGTATGGAAATTAGGAGACTGGTACAAATTTTATATTTAACAATGGGACAATAGGAGTCAATTTATATATCTCAGGAGCAGATAGCATTCTACAGTTTAACAAAATTTAATAGCATAAAAGATTACAAAATTTGTTTCTAATTGCAAATTTCCTATATACATAATTCTTTGCATCAAATCCATGATACATTTGTTCAGATTCAGCCTCTGATAATAGTTGTGTCACCCTAGATGAGTCACTTATCCTATTCCCATCTGAATTTTCCCATCTGCAGAATGGTGATAATAATACCACCTACCTGCTAGGGCCCATGAAGCTGCAAGCATTAAATCACTAAGTAAAGTGAGTTCCTTGTGAGCTCACTGTCATTGTTATTTTTCCTTGGGATCTCCATTATTACAACTTTCAGATCAGAGTGAGGACTTCCTTCCCTAGTCCAAGGTTAGGGAATGCCCAGCCCTCTGGCCATATATGGCCTGGGAAATCATTTGAACGGGCTGACAAGGCAGCCCACTGGTGGTGCTCAAAATTCAGTGAATTCAAGAGCTTTCTGGGAGTGAATTAGTTAAATGTTTGACTAAATATAGTAAGCTCATTAATAAACTGATAATTGTTATGGCCTGCAAATGATGTTACAAGTATTCAAATGGTGGTAGAAAAAAAAGATTCCTCACCCCTTCCTTAGTCTTTATTCAGGAGGGATCAAGTCTTTACTCTTTACACACACACAGAGAGAGAGAGAGAGAGAGAGAGAGAGAGAGAGAGAGAGAGAGAGAGATATCTCCCCTCTCCTTTGTATTACTAGGGACCAAGCTCTTGTAAGAAGTTGAAGGTCCAGGAAAGGTAGAAATTGTTCTGGTTCTACTCATTAATGATGTTAAGGACTTTTTTCCATTTTCCACATTCTATGTAACCATCATAAATGGTCTCCATTACCTGTAGGTTTTATTTGGTAAATCCCAGAGAATAAAACTTCATGTCTAACATATATTTTTCTGTTGTTTGTTTTTAGGTGTTTTTTTTTTCAAGGCAAACAGGGTTAAGTGGCTTGCCCAAGGCCACACAGCTAGGCAATTATTAAGTGTCCAAGACCCAGGTACTCCTGACTCCAGGGCCGGTGCTTTATCCACTACTCATAGTCCAGCAACAAATTATTTTCAAGTTATATTATCAATTTATGGAGAGAAAGAAGACATATTTTTAAATTTAAATTTAAAACACTGATTTGACAATGTATTTGTTTCATCTAATTTGTATCCAAATTGTGGATGTCCATAATATCCTTTCAAATCAACAGAATATTTCACATAGAATAATCCATAATCTATAACCTTTAAAATACTCAGTTAACCTAAATATTTATCTGTTTTTTAAAGATAAATTTTCAGTTCAGAATAGCCATTGCCTTCTGTTTGATTCTTTGAATTTAGATTCAGAATTGTGAGATACAAGTGACAAAACTATCAATGAGAATGAGATAATGAGATAATGGGAGATAGATAAAAAGAGGGATAAAGAGGGAGGGACTGTACAATCAGATTTCTAGAGCAAAGTTTAAATATTGAATGGGCCAACTTTAAAAACAAGAATATCTACACACATTGTTATCCTTCCCATGTAAAAGCAAAAAGGTATTGATTACTGAGATGAAAAGAATGGAAAAGTACACATCATAGACGAACCACAGTGCATGTGGTAGCAAATGGAGGAAAGAGAGATAACAGGGTGTGAGTAGCAAAGGAGAGGAAGGCAGGACAATATCTGAAAATGGTCTTTTCCAAGAGTAACAGAAAGAGGGGAAGTTTTAAAAGGTCATAAAGGCTATGTGGAAGGACTTTTTTAATTCTTTTTTTTTTTTTGGTTACTCTTCAAAAATATGCATTGTTTCTTCCAATGACTTGGTTTCTTGCAATAATGACAAAACCTTATCACTTGATTCAGAGACTGGTTACTAGAGACAGCTGGATTTTGGATAGGAATTGTTAACTGCTTGAGCTGCATGGTGTATGCCTTAGCTTTCTTCCCTCTCAACTCCCTATTTTCCTGGAGGTCCTCCTTATCTGAGATTCTAAGGTCTATGCTAGCAAAACAACTAGTTCAGGTATGAACTTGGGAAGCTTAGTTTGCCATTCTGGAAATTTTTATTATTCTGTGTCAGAGAAGGCTGAAGATTGTTAACAAAGTAAGAGAGAAACTGAGTCTGTCTTCCTCATTTAGACCAGAATTTGCATCAAAAGCCTCTCCTAAATACTCAAAAAAATTGAAATTCTGATTCATCTTGTTGAATAGTAAGTTTGATCTTTGAAAAATCCACTGGTCAGGGGAAAGCAAGTGGGATAGCCTCTATTAAAGCATACCCTAAAGTTCTGCATCCATATCATACTGATCTGTAGATGCTACCCACCCTGTCTCCTGAAACTCTTCAAATGTACATTTCACTTTGGGTTTTCTATATCAGTTCTTTGTCTCTAACTTTCCAACTAAAGCTTAGGTTAAGTGTAATTGCCTGGAATCCTATGGTGATAGAATTGCAGAGTAACTTTAAACTGATCACCAAGACTTATAGGATCTTGTTAGGGGTCAGGGAAATCTTTTTTCAAATCCCGTAATTCTCCTATGTCCCATGGCTTAAATTTATACTATGGGACATTAAAGTTTAATATCAGATGGACAAGAATATCCAACTGTGGATGGAATGAGTTGAGGTCATGATCTATTTGTCACCTTAAAAAGATAAATCTCAATAGGGGCAGGTTATGGGATATCTGGAGATGGGACAACCTCATGAGAAGCAGGATCTCTCACAGAAAGAGGAGGAGAGCTAGCAGAGATGTAAGAAGGAGATGACATAGAAGGACAGGAGGAGGGATAAGAGATACGTTGGAGATTAGGAAAATGAAATGAAATAAGGAGAAGATGAGATTGGAGAGTAGGAAGGCCAGGAACTCATGGAGTAAAGAGGAGGGGAAATAGAGTAAGAAGAGTAAATGGGCAAAAAGTGAATAGAAGGATAAAAAAGAACTAAAATCAAATGTGCTAGGAACACAGAAAGAGAGACAAAGAGAAGAGGCAATGGAAGGGTTAATATTCAGGGAATAAGAAGGAGCTAAAACAAGAGTAAAGGGAAGAAATTGGAGAATAAAAAAAGAGCTAAGCAGGATTAGTACTGAGGAAATAAGAAGATGAAACAAAACAGGAAGGGGAAGAAATTGGAAGTTAAAAAGAATAGGGACCAGAGGGATTAATATTTGAGAGAAGAATGAGATGAAGCATAAGAAGAAGGGAAAGAGATTGGGGAACAAAGAGAAGAGGGAATACTACTGGGTTAAGCATGCAGGAAAATAGAAGGTAGAAAAAGAGAGGGATCAGAGAGAAGAAAATAAAGGAGAAGAGAAAGGAGAAGCAGAAGAACAAGGAGGCAATGAAATTGAAAGAGTGAGGGGAAAGAAGCAAAAGGAGAAGAAAGAGTGATTGATGAATGAGGATGACTTTCGACAAAGGAAGGGCACAGAGAGTCAGAGGTTTCATTAAGACTAGACAGGGTAGGATAAATAGAAACAGATGGCAATGGGATTTTACTGGGAGGTAGAGTAGGATTCAGGTTTGCAAATGTAATGAATCCACTAAAGCCAGAATCTTGATTAGGAGAAAAGTGAAAGAAGGCAATGAATAAGGAGGAGGGATAGAATCTGAAGGAGGTAGAGGAGTTTGAACTTGGAAGAAGGGAAAAGAGTGAGTGATATTTGAAAGCTACAGTGTTACTCAAGGGGTGGGGCTCCCTCCCCACCCTTCCCCTCATTCTTTCCTCTCTCCCAACCTCCTTCCCTCTTTTCTCAGGCAGCAATGATTCTACCCTGACTTAACCCAGCTGAGTTCAAAATCTCTCCTTCATCTCACTGTTTCCTCATCCATTTGAGGGTGCTCAGGATCTGGGGGGATAGAGGAATTACATGGGCCCCCAAAAAGAACCAGGGGGATGGGGCTCTCCTCTTCTCCTAAGGTCCCCTTTTTCTTCAGGACCTGGGGCTCTGCCCTTCAGACCATCTGCTCCAGCCTCCCAGGTGATCTCACCTGTGGGAAATCAGTCTCCAAGCCATATTCTGCAATCTGTTTTCTTCTGGAGGAATTCCTCTCCTTCACAGTTGGGATCCCTGTGTTTTTCACTCCATCCCATTCTTCTGTCTTTCTCTGTCTCACTCTGTGTCTCTGTCTGTCTCTCTCTTTGTTTCTCTCTCTCTCTCTCTCTCTCTCTCTCTGGTTCTTCCTTCTAAAGTCTGTTTTGCTTTTGTCCAGAATTATGATTTGGTGTAAGCTAGATGGCACAGTGGATAGAGCACTGGGCTTTGAGTCAGGAGGACCTGCATTCAAATTTGACTTCAGACACTTAATACTTGCCTAGCTGTGTGACCTTGGGTAAGTCACTTAACCCTATTGCCTTAAATAACTAAAATGTTTTAAAATAATTATGATTTTATATTGATTATTATGATATATGAACTCTAAAATAGTAAGAATCTTAAAAATGTAGGCTTAACAGAAAATTATAGAATAGAAAACTTTTATTCTCAGGGATTTACCATCAAAATTAAAGATAATAGAGACCATACAAGAGGGTTAAAAAGAAATGAGAAAGAAATTGATCTCTTACACACTAACAAAGAATTGAGAAAATAATTCAACTTCTTAGTGGCTGGTCTACAAAGATTATCAATTATTATCTGAACTCTGACTATCTTTGCCTAGAAGGATGGTCTCCTGGTATACTTAGCACTGTTTTTCTAGATTTGTAAATAACATAGACAGTGATACTTTGGGGTGACCCCAATGAAGTCAAGTATTCTGCAACAACTATTAATCTTTTATTATAATATAGTTATGAGAAACTATCCTCTTACAGATATATGTAATGAATTTGATAAGAATCTAGTTTCTAGAGATCCCTTTTCATAGGTAGACTCTGGGTCTGGGAAACTGAGAAAAAAATGTCATAATCTGTATTACTTATGACAAGTCCTGCATTCTTTTGCCTGTGTTGAGAGAAGGGGATCAGTCCCTTTCTGTTCTCTCCAAATCTAAACTATACAATTAATCAGTCATTCCCATAGTACTCCTACTAACATGCATCCAATTGATGTCATCTTTGGATTGTTCTAGATAGTGGGCCAGTCCTGGAAGATCACTCAAGCCCCAAATCTAATTCTTCTAAGATTCACCTACTCACTTATGATTATATTAAATATCTGGCTCCATCACAACAAGGGATAATTCCAAGGAATGGAGAAATCCCAGGATTTGCAAATCAGTTCCTTGCAAAGAAAGTTATTAATAAATTGCTATCTGCTTTATTAGCCTTCTGTCTCTGGCCTGCTTTCTCACTTTCAGATTAGAGGTAACTCAGTAAAACTCATTCAACACTTTTGATCATCACCTCCCCTCGACATATCTTCCCTCTTTATGGCAAGCCTGCAAGCCTACTGTCCCTATCCCTACCCTTTCTCTTTGTCCATTCCTCTTTTATTTCATCCCCCACCTCTTTCAGTGAGGTTCAAGTGTTTCCTGATTCTTTCCTCCTTTTTAAAAATCTTTCCTCCTTAGGAGATCATCTTGAGTTTCTTGTAGTGAGAGCAGTAGGGGCACCAAGAATCGAATGGAATGGACACCATTGGATAACCCTGTAGCACAGTACTTGAGATCTGAAAAAAGGAGAAAAGGAAAAGGGACAAGAGATATGTGCACAGACACACACATTCCTGTTTTTTCTTTTTTTAATTAATTTTTTCATTATATAAATATTTTATTTGTATAACAATTACATACAATGGTAGTTTCTATCAATCTTTTTTGGCAAGGTTTTGAGTTTTATACTTTTTTCTCTTTCCCTCTCTTCCCTTCCCCATCCCCCCAACAGAAGGTATTCTGCTACAGGTTTTACATGGCAATTATGGTAAGCATAGATCAAAATTGATTGTATTGTGAGAGAAGAAACAGATCCAAAAGGAAGAAAGAAAACATTAGAGATAGCAAAATTATGTAATGTGTAAGACAGTTTTAAAAAATTGGAGATAATAAGCTTTGGTCTTTGTTTAAACTCCAAAGTTTGTTCTCTGGATATAGATGGTATTCTCCATCACAGATCCCCTAAAATTGTCCCTGACTATTGCATTGATGAGGTGAGCAAATCCATCCAAGTTGATCATAGGCCCATTTTGTTGTTATAGAACAATCACATACATATACCACAATTTGTTCAGCCATTCCCCAATTGATGGGCATTACAAGGAATTAGCTCAGCCTATTCATGAACAGTTGATATTTGCACACTTACTTAGATCTGATTTTATTTGTGTGAAAACTGTTTTATAGTTGTTTTCATAAAGTTTCTGCATCTATCTTACAGGTAGATGCCTAAGTACTTTATGTTGTCTGGAGTTATTTTAAATGGGATTTCTCTGCAGTACATGGCACCTACACAAAAGCTGACCATGTATTAGGTCATTAAAACCTCATATTCAAATGCATAAAGGCAGAAATATTGAATGCATCCTTTTCAGACCATGATTCAATGAAAATTATATGTGATAAAAAAAAACCCATGGAGATTAATTGGAAACTAAATAACCTAATTTTTTTGCTTGATCTTCTATTTGTTTAATATTTTTATCAATGACTGGAATAAAGATATGAAAGCATTCTTATCAAATTTTCAGAAGATCCAGAGCTGGGAAAGCTCACTAACAGAATAGATAATAGAGTTGGAACCCAATTTAATAAGGATGCATGCAAAGTCATTCACATGGGCTCAAAAAATTAACTTTAGAGATGCAGCTTAATGATCATTTTTTTCTGAAAAAGATCTGGAAATCTTAGAGGACTACAAGCTTAAAAATGAGTCAGCAATAGGATTCAGCAGTCAAGAAACACAGTCTTGGATGAAGGAAGAGGGATAGCAACCAGTAGTAGGGACATGGTGGCTCTGTTGTTTTATACCTCAGGTAGCCCATATCTGGAGTATTATGTTCAGTTTGGTAACCTACTGCCTTCAAACTTGCCCATGTTTTCCCTAACAATATAAACAACACCTTACTTGATCCTACTCTACTCTTTTTTTTTAGTTTTTTTGCAAGGCAATAGGGTTAAGTGGCTTGCCCAAGGCCACACAGCTAGGGAATTATGAAGTGTCTGAGGCCAGATTTAAACTCAGGTACTCCTGACTCTAAGGCCAGTGCTCTGTCTACTGCACCAGCTAGCCACCCCAGTCCTACCCTACTCTTCAAGTACTGTTCAATATCTTTCTTCCTCTTCTTAGCTAAATTCCATCTACTTAGCTAAAAAACATCTACTCATCTCACTGACTTCTGAATCCTGTACAGTCTGGCTTCCATCACTCTACCACACTGCTTTTGATAAATTTACTCTTAATTTCTTAATTACTAAGTTTAATGATTTTTTTTCAATTCTCATTCTTCTTGACCTCTCTACAAAACCTGACACTTGTGATTCCCTTCTCTTCCTGGATACTCTCTCATTTAGTTTTTATTATACTTAACCTAATTTTGAAGAATGAGTGGAGCAATCACCAAATCATAGAAAGAATTAATGATTTCATCCAAGACAATGACAATAATGAGACAACAGACCAAAACTTATGGGATACAGCCAAAGCAGTTATTATGGATTATATTATATCTCTAAATGCATACATGAATAAAGTAGAGAAAGAGGAAATCAATAAACTTAGCATGCAACTAAAAAGGTTAGAGAAAGAACAAATTAAATGTCCCCAATTAAATATCAAATTAGAATTTCTGAAAATTAAACATGAAATTAATAAAATCAAAAACAAGAAAACTATTGAACTAATAAATGAAGCCAAGAATTGGCTTTATAAAAAACAATAAAATGAATTAATCTTTGGTTGATTTGATTTAAAAAATAAAGAAAACCAAATTATTAGTATCAAAAATGAAAAATGTAAATTCACCATCAATGATGAAGAAATTAAAGTAATAATTCAGAACTGTTTTCTCCAACTGCATGAGAATAAATTTGATAATCTAAGTGAAATGGATGAATATTTACAAAAATAGAAGTTGTCCAGGTTAAAGGAAGAGGAAATTAAATACCTAAATAACCCCTATCTCAGAAAAAGTATTTCAACAAGCCATCAATGAACTCCCCAAGAAAAAAATCCCCCAGGGCCAGATGGATTCACAAATGAATCCTATCAAACTATTCAAGGAACAATTAGTTCCAATATATAAAGTACTTGAAAAAATGGGTGAAGACAGAACTCTGCCTAATTCCTTCTATGACACCAATATGGTGCTGATACCTAAGCCAGGAATGGTCAAAACAGAGAAAATTATAGACCAATTTCCCTAATGAATATGGATACAAAAATTTTGAATAAAATATTGTTAATGTGATTACAAAAAGTTATCACTAGGATAAGGTACTATGATCAAGTAGGATTTCTTCTGGGAATGCAGGGTTCATTCAATATTAGGAGAACTGACAGCATAATTGATTACATCAATAATAAACCTTACATAAATCATTTGATTATCTCAGTAGATGATGAAAATGCTTTTGACAATACACAGCCCCCATTCCTACTAAAAGTACTAGAGAGCATAGGAATGAATAAATGGATTGTTCCCTAAAATGATAGGCAGGATCCAACTAAAACCATTAACAAGAATTATATGCAGTGGGGATAAGTGTTGTGTCATGTGTGTTCCAGGCTAAGAGCTATGAAGGGTTAACACAGAAATAGTTATGTGCTTTAACAAGCAAGATGTACTTCAGAGCTTAGATAAGGGAGTAGCTGCATGTCTGAGCTAACGAGATGTATTCCCAGGTTCAGATACATAGCGCATTCTGAGATAATTACCTTCTGCACTCTGTTTATCAAATCACTGTTTGGTTCTCAAAACAATCTTCACTCTGTTTATCAAAACACTGTTTGGTTCTCAAAACAATCACCTAAGACATACACAAGGTATGAGTGTGAAAAAAATGCTTGCTAAAACGCTTATGTAATTGGTTACGTAAATGTAGAATATAAAAGTATGTATCCTGTGATCAATAAACGAACCAGCTTATGCATCATATTGATGTCGGCCTGAGTTCCCTCCCCCGGATTCAACAGATAAGCTAGCATTCCCAATAAGACCAGGGGTGAAACAATGTTGCCTGTTATCACTACCATTATTCAATATTGTATTAGAAATGTTAGCTTTAGCAATTAGAGAAGAAAAAGAAATTGAAGGAATTAGAATCAGGAATGAAGAAACAAAACTCTCACTTTTTGTAGATGATATGAGGGTATACCTAGAGAACCCTAAAGAATCATCTAAAAAAATTACTTGAAACAATTAGCAACTCTAATAAAGTTGCAGGATATAAAATATACCCACATAAATCCTCAGCATTTTTATCTATTACTAACAAGATACAGCAGTGAGAGATAGAGAAATCCAATTTAAAATAATTTCAGATGCATAAAATACCTGTAATTTTTCTTAAATGAGAGGGGTGGAGAAGAGGTAGGAGAAACCTTTTAAGCAGGACAATGAGTGAGAACAATGATTGCTGCAGAATTCTTCATGGGGATGACTAAAGAAGAGAATATCACAAAGAAAAGAGGTAAAAGTTGAAGAATTAGATTTGTTTTTCCACTGTTCCTATGGGGGAGAGAAGGAAAGAGAGGATATTGTAGGACTACTAGGGAGGTCCCACTCAACTGGTGTAGGGCCCACCTCAAAGTGCCTGACTTGTAGTGCCTAACACTTTTGGATTTTCTGGTCACTCCTCAGCCAAAGAGAAAAAAAAATTGAATGCCCACTTGCCAAGATTGCTATCCACCCACTTTATCCAGGAGAAAAAATGAGAGTGAAAATTAACCAATTAGGAAAAAACAATACAATATCTTAAGGTAGAAAATAACTCCTTGAAAGTTAATATTGGGGGAATTGGAATTGGAATATCTCAAGATATAATAACACTGAAAAACTAGTAGAAAATTTGAAACATCTCATTAGAAAAGACAGCTGATCTGAAGAATAGATCAAAGAAAGGCAACATAAGAATTGTTGGACTACCTGAAAATTATAATTAAAAAAAAAGAATCTGAATAAGATATCACAAGAAATTATTTAAAAATTGCCTGGAAGTTTCTAGAAGGAAAAAGGTAAAGTAGAACTGGAAAGAATTCACCAATCACCACCTGAAAGAGATCCCAGGAAGAAAATTTACTGGAATGCCAAATTTCCTACTTTAAAGAGAAAATATTGCAAGTAACAAGATCTAGCAACTTTTACACTAAAAGGCTGTAGATATTTGAACATTATATTTCAAGGAGAAAAGGAGCTGGAGTGGCAATCAAGAATAAATTATCTGGGAAAACTGAGAATAATAATGATTTTTTTTCAAGAAGAACATTTCATAAACTGAAAGATTTTCAGGCATTTGTAGCAAAAAAGAGGGAAAACTCAATGGAAAGTTTGATATAAAAGATCTAGAGAAAATATAAGGAAATTGTTAAACATTAATTAAAAGGCAGAAATAAAGGTTAAATTGTTTACTTATGATATCTGAAAATGTTATCAGTATGCTTAAAACGTATCATTACTAAGGTAGTTTGAAGTAAAGGTTGTGGATGAATTGTGTATGATGGGATGATTCTAAAAGCAAAATTGGGTAGGAAAAGGTAAAAAGGAGTAATTGTCTCATAAAAACAGGGTATGAAAGGAAGAATTAATGCAGAAGAAACAGGTGGGGTGGAGGCTTGGTAATGTTAGAACCTTATTCTCATCTGAATTGAAATAAAGTGTTCATCTGAAAAGGTTTAGAAATCTGCTGAACTTCTAGAGAAATGAGACTACTGAGGGATGGGGGGGGTTTTAATAGGATATATAGAAAAATATTAAGAGGGTGGGGATGGGGCAGCTAGGTGCTGCAATAGAGCACCCACCCTGAAACCAATACCTAGCTGTGTGACCTTGGTCAAATCACTTAACCCCATTGCCTTGCAAAAATTAAAAAAAAAACCCTTAAAAATGAGGAAGTAGGATAAACACATAACAATGAATCTCGCTAATTCCAAGTCCTGGTCTCTAAACTGAGCTTCCTAGAGGTGAGGGACTCTTGAATCTTTCTTTGTATCTTCAGCCCTTAGCCTATGGTCTACCCATAATAGGTTATTGATTGTATAATAAATACTCCTCCTGCTTCCACTCCTGGTGAATGAGCTATGACTTTTGGAGCCTCCTCTCTCTCCTCCTTGCCCCTGGCCTAGCCCTCTCCCCTGACTCCCTTCCAGACTCCACTCCATCACTCCATACACAGAGGGGTGCCCTCTCCTCATATTTGCTTTGGCTCACACTTTCCCAAACTTTACATCTTACTCACAGGGACCCAGGCATCCTGCCTCCAGTCCCCCTTCCCCCCGACATGGCTTGTACCCTGCTCCCACCTCCCACTTTCCATCTTTAGCCCCTGCCTTCCTGTCCCCAGAACCCTCTTTGGAAGCAGGAACCCCAATCTGGCCCTGGCTCTTGCCCTGCTTCCCATCAGCCCCGGGCCCTGGCTCCCTGGCTGCAGTCTCCCTTTCATGGGTCCAAGCCTCAACTCTGCCTGGGAGTCCCCAGAGTCCTATGTGGCTTCTAGATAGACCAAAGGACACAGTCCTGCTTTCCCGGACTCAGTGTTCACCTGGAACCCTCCTGTCCCTGTCCAGGGTCCTGGGCTTCCCTACCAGGCCCGGGCCTAGCCTGTCTTGGCTCCTGGAACCTCCCTCTGCCCCCCTTCTGCTTCCCAACCGCCTTCTATAGGAGCCCCTAGAATGAATCCCAGACCAGGTTTGGTTTCTGACTTCCCCTGGTCATTTCCTGGAGACTCCCTCACAGAGCCCTCCACACCCTCCCCCTGACCTGACTTCGGTCCCTTCTAGAGTCTAGATAATATGTGTGTTAGTTGGGGAGGGGGGATAGTGGGAGACCAGAGGACCAGTGGGAGGGGAAACTCTGTGATCTGCTCTGAGATCTAAAAGTCCCTTCTGCCTCTTGGGGCTCCGTAGGAGGATGGGGAGGAGGGGAAGGCAGAAGAGAGGGAGGGTCTTCCTGTTCAGACAGTCTTCATTTCCAAGGCTGACTTTCCCCACCCTGGTAGGGAGGGGTTCTCTGCTCTGAGGGCACTCCTGTGGGACCTGCCCCTCCATCAGTCTTCCCAGACTACCTTGTGCTCAGAGGGACTTGAGGGAAAAAAAGAATTTCAGAGTAGCTTGTTTTGGGGATGAGTTAGGAAATCCACTGGAGTTGAGTTGTCTTTTTTTTTAAAAAGGATTTTGCAGGGCAAATGGGATTAAGTGGCTTGCCCAAGACCACACAGCTAGGTAATTATTGTCTGAGGCTGGATTTGAACTCAGGGACTCCTGACTCCAGGGCCAATGCTCTATCCACTACACCACCTAGCCACCCTTGAGTTGTCACTCAATAAAAGGACTCTTGTTTTCCTGAGAGCCCACTCTATGAATGCCTTAGGCCCAGACCCCCCTCCCCCGCCCCAGTAAATCTTCTTAGGTCAACCTCCTGCCCCAGAGGAGAGGAGACAGACTTCCCTGCTCCTCTGGCCTCCTCCTCCCTCCCCAGCTCAGTCTGCAGAGGACCCAGGCCCGGCCCAAGGAGGGAGCCTGGAACCAGAGGCAATGGCCCCTGGGTGCCCCAGCCCCCCAGCCCAGGTGAGTGCTTGTCCTAGACCTGGCCAGCATCAGCCACTGAGGCCACATCACTAGACATAGAGGATGCTCTAGGAAGCTGCCAGTGCCTCACGGATGGATCATTTCCTTATGAAAATAGGCATGAGATAACATTCGAGAGAACCCGCCTGCCCTGCTCTCTGCTTCTGGGGTTCAAATTGAGTCAAGGGCAACAAGTGTCTCCGGCACTGATCCCTCTTCCCCCAAATTGCTCATTCTAATTGCTCATTAAATTCTCATTCCACTGGACTCTCAAGGATGGCCATTTCCCTCCTTAGTGTCTAGTCCTCAGAGATCATGTCCTTGTTTCCTTTGGCTCTACCTAGCCCCCAATCCATACACACAACTTTTGGAAGGGGGCACATTTTGGTAACCAAACTGTCCCTTGTGTCAGCTGAAAGTCCAGGGAAATGCCTTCCCTCTGAATCTCTTCATCCATCCATCCATCCATCCATCCATCCATCCAATGACTAGATAAACAATGGTCATTATTGTATTCTTTATCTCATCTTTCTGAGACCTAGGAAAGACCTTAGCTCCAAAAAGGCCATGACTTCCCACTGCATTCAGGGTCATCTCCAGTTGTCCTGATCCATATCTGCCCATTGACCATGGCTGGCTCCTAAAAAGAAAGTGTAGCTGGTGCCTCTGCATAGCGCCTTCTCCCTTTATTGCTTGTCATGACATCACTTCCCTGATGTCATGGTCTTCTGGAGAAGGAAGAGCAAACATCAATTCATCAACATCTCATAAGATGGAAATTGGACTAGACCTACAATGGCATCAAAAGGGGACTAAGCTTGCTACAGAGTTAAGTCACAAAAAGGAGTCGGTGTTGTTCACTAGATTCCCACAATTCCCTCACTCCCTAAGGTGCTCAACAAGCTCCACTCATTTTAACCCTTAGTATTTCCAATTTGAGCAACCCCAACACACCAGTGGGGCAGCTAAATAAGTGTCCTGGAGAGAGTGCCAGGCCTAGAGTCAGAAGCACCTGAGTTCAGATCCTTACTCAAACTCTTAATGGATATATGATGATGGACAAGTGCCTTAACCCTGTACACATTTGGCTTCTTAGGTTACTTCTATTCACTTAACTCCTTTAAATTATTTTAGTTTTCAGGCCCATTTAGAAGTCCTCTAGCCAATTTGAGTAGGAGAATCAGGTGTTCATTGGTAACTAAGAATACTGTAGTCAAATGCCAAAATAGCTGCTTGGCTGTGTTGACTACTCCATTATCCCTTCAGTTCTGTCTCAGGTTACTGGACTCATGTCATACTTTGTATTCAACCAATCAAAACACTCGTGTTACTGGGACTATGAGAAATAGCCAAATTATACCTACTATTCTCATTTTTCCTAGTGTTCCATTCATTCCCCTATCAGTGCTAGAATTTTGAAGGGAAATTTAGCAAAGATAAGAGAGTTGTGATTTCAAGGGATTTATTCTGGAAGAAGTTAGTACAGTCCCTGTTATGTCAGTGAGTTCATGAGTTGTAGCATCCCCTCTGGTGGGATAACTTTTTTGAGATGCCAGTGGGATAGGAGCCCAACATCTTCCTTTGGTAAGAGAGCTTTGAAATTACACTATGACCAAGCAGGATTTATCCAAGAAATGCAGGGATGGGTTAATATTAGGAAAGCTGTCAGGATAATGGAACATATCAATAGCAAATCTAACAGAAATCATATGATTACCTCAATAGATGCCGGAAAAGTCTTAGACAAAATACAGCACCCATTTCTGCTAAAAACACTAGAGAGCATAGGAATAAATGGGCGGATACTCATGTCATTTTGCAGCTGGTCTCAATGATTCCCTGGGGGTGAGGAGGTCCTTGATACAGCTCTGGTTCTTTTTATTTTTTATTTTTAAAATTTTCTTTAATTTATTTACACATTACTGAAACATTCTTGTTTAAGAGGAAACATAATACCCCCTTCCCCACAAAAATCGGGTTTTTTAAATGAGAAATTCACAGAGCTTTCTGACCCAGGAAGGTAAGAAGAAAAAGAACCTTTATTACAGAGCTTAGGGCTGTGCTGAAAATTGTCCAGTTCAGTTTTTCTATGAAGGTTAAGAAAATCCTTAAGAAAAGTAGTCTGGTGAAGGAAAGAATGCTGGTTACTATAGCAACTGGGCTGTTACTATAGCAACAGAGGCAGCACCAAGAAGAGGGAAGGTGGGCTTTGTCAAAGAGCCTTTGGGGGAGGGATCCTGTGGAGTCGGGGACAGCCTGGGAGGTACCAGGGAGGGACTAAGGAGTGATTTAATGAATGAAAGAAGCTTGTATTTCTAAGCATGTCTGAGTTTGCAGAGTTTTGGGTGAACCACCAATTCTTATATTAAGCTTAAGCAGCTTAACTGAGATATCAGCTTGAGTGGGGGTTAGGGTCTTTGTGTTAACTCAAAGGAACCTCAAGGAATTGATGTATAATTGAGCGAGTCTGGTGAGCTAACTGGGAGATACTACTTTTTATAAAAATAAATGCTAGGGGCAGCTAGGAGGCACAGTGGATGTCGAGCCAGCCCTGAGTTCAGGTTGGGTCTCAGACACTTAATGATTGCCTCACTGTGTGACCTTGGGCAAGTCACTTGACCCCACTGCCTTGCATTAAAAAAAAGAATAAATACTAGACTAATACATGCAGGGGTCCAGCTTCTGCGGGTTCCTTGGAACCTGACAGTCGGGATAGAATCGGTGAAATGAGTTGAGTCAACAAAGGGGGTAAAGGCAGGAACAGGTTGACTGACTGTCAGCTGCTTGGATTTACTTTTATAGTCTCAGAATCATGCATGTTTCAAGCAAGCAAGCTGAGATCATTTCCTTGGTTACAAGAGTGTACAATTTTTATCATCAATCATATAATTCATGTGTTACAAGTTTTAATCATGTGATTACAAGTTTAATTAATAATCATATAGTTAATTGATTTCTTTTCCCTACTCAGACCATGATGACCTCAGCCTATCTGTTACCTTATTTATTACTACATTGTAGAATTGTTAATTCATTTAAAGTTATTAACTAAGCAATTCTTTTAATGGAAAGTTTTCTTTTATATTTTTTGTATAAGTAATGTTTTTCGATACACTTCCTTAACAATCTATAGTGAGGGTCTTTATGTTTGTCCACCCATCTGTTAACTCTTACAATAACCAATTTTTCTTTCTGGCCTTGTTGGTAGAAGCCACAGTTTCTGTGACTTTTTTATTCTTTCCCATGAAACTAAGGCTGCTGGAGTTCACATATCAGTCACCTGTACTAACTATTCTTTCACCATCTTTTTTCATATATTCCTGTGTATGGTAAGGGGGGCAAAACTATTAATTTCCCTGGAATTTTATCTCACCCATCTTGTATCTGTTTTCCCTGTATATATTCTAACATCTCCTTGGAATTCCCAGTGTTGGGTTTTCCAGAGATTTCATAATGTTGAAGCCTTTTGTATGCCTCAGGGAGAGTCAATCCTGTTAAATTTGGACAGAGTTTACAATCTGTTTTATTCAAGGAATTTTTCTGAAATCCTTCCTTTATAGTCATTCCACTATTAGGGTGAGTAAGCTTTGCAATCAATTATAGGCCTATAAATATTGGTATGCATGGAATCCATATATATATTGAAGAAGGAAATGTTGTTCCATCAGGTGGTGTGGCTGCCTTGAGTCTTCTTGCTGCGACTGTGTCAAGCAGCTAAGAGACCCTGACTCCCAACAAATACAAAATCAATATAGAAATACAGAAGGTCTAATAATTTTAAAGGCTTAATTATTTTAGCAGAGTGCCTATAGATACGTTTCTTGCTTATAGGGGATTTGTTAGTAAGGAACATTACAGAGAAAGGAAAGGATTACATTTGTCTCTTAATGCAGGAAAAGGGGTGGGGGATGTTACAATATTTTTTTCTTCTTAATGTTCCCCTGCTTCAGTCTTTGTGACCCCATTTGGGGCTCTCTTGGCAGAGACACTGGAGTGCTTTGCCATTTCTTTCTCTAGCTCATTTTACAAATGAGGAACTGAGGCAAAAAGGGTAGGTGACTGACCCAAAGTTCAGATTTGAACTCATAACAATGAGTCTTCCTGATTCCAGGCCCAGAGCTCTAGCCACAGTGCCAGGTAGCACTCCCCCTGAGGGGTGGCACTTTCTTGGTATCCTCAGCACTTAGCTTCCTGCCTGGCTCATGGTAGGTTATTGATTGCTTAATAAATGCTTCTTGGAGCATTTATTCCAAGAGAATTGGAAGCATTTTCTGGACATAATACCGACTCCAATCACAGAAGGAATGCCATTTGGAATCAAGGCTGACATCTCTTGAGTCAATGTAATTCAAAAGTCTGTCACTTTGATTTTATAATTCTTTTTTTTTAATTTTTGAAAGGCAGTGGGGTTACATGAGTTTCCCAAGGTCACATAGCTAAGTAAGTATTGTGTCTGAGTGCAGATTTGAACTCAGATCTTCCTGACTCCAGGGCAGGTGCCTCACCACTTAGCTACTCCTCATTTTATAATTTTTAGAATCAATGGTCAAATCAAAGTAACATCTTAATTGATGAATGATTTTCCAAAATCAATTCAGTTGAATTCATTTCTGAAGAATCTTACATTGAAAATTCACTTCATCCACCTGTTCTTTTGACATTAGACTGAATTCAGAGTAGAATAGAGTCATTATGATCCAATTACATTAAATTCTTATTTTTGCCCTCCTCAACCTATATGGTCTTTTTTTTTTAGGTTTTTGCAAGGCAAATGGGGTTAAGTGGTTTGCCCAAGGCCACACAGCTACGTAATTATTAAGTGTCTGAGACCGGATTTGAACCCAGGTACTCCTGACTCCAGGGCCCGTGCTTTATCCACTGCGCCACCTAGCTGCCCCACCTATATAGTCTTAATGCCAAATTTTAATTCTTTTTTAATCCTTTTTCATGATCTCTTCAGGATATAGACCCAGTAGTGGGATTGCTCGATCAAAGGGGATGCACATTTTGATTGTCCTTTGGGCATAATTCCAAATTGCTCTCCAGAAAGGTTGGATCAGTTCACAACTCCTCCATCAAGGCATCATTGCCCCAGAATTTCCACATCCTCTCCAACATCGATCATTATTATCCTGCCTGGTCATATCCCAACAGTTGTATTACCAGGAAACTCCTTGCATAGATATTCTGGTTCTGGGTTTCTGATCTCTAAGCAGGAAAGAGAGGTGGTCCAACATGAACCCAGGCTGAGTTCAAACTGCAATAAAAGATTTTCTCATCATTCTGATAGTTGAAGAAAGACTCCACAGCTTCCTTCTTTTTTTCCTTTCCTTCTTGTCTTCCTGCCTTTCTTCCTTTCCATCCTGTGGTTCTCTGAGAAAAAAAGGCCTGAAAAGATTTCTTGGGATTTATGGGACCCACATCACCCTGGATTTAAGGATTTCAGGCTAAGCCCAGTTAATTCTTATTTGAGCCCTGATTGGTTGAGAGTGAATGTAAATAGCACTCTGAAAGTCTTCCCTCCTTGCTTGATTTTTTTCTGATGCAAATAGAGTATTCTTTGCTTCATTTCTTTTTTAGGTGCCCAAATCACTGAGAAACCTTGAGGGTCTTGTCCTCCCAGTTTTATATCTTTATTTGCTGGCTGGGTAAATCATGGGCCTTGGTGGCCTCTTTGTCTCATCTCTGAGACCTCAAAAAAGTCCCAGGTTTCTGACTGCATTCAGGGCCATCTCCCCTTATCCTGATCTGTATCTACCCATTGGACATGGCTGGCTCCAGAAGAGAGGGTGTGGCTGATGACTTGGCATAACTCCCCCTTCCCACTTGCTTGTCATGGCATCACCTTCTTACAGAAGGAAGGACAAACATCAATTCCTCAACATCTCAAAAAATAGAAATAGAAATTGGACTAGACCCACATGGAATAGACAGGGGTCTAAGCTAGCTCTAGATTTTTTTAGGTCATGAAAAGAAGTCACTGTGGTTTACTAGATTCCCATAATTCCCCCACTCCCTAAGGTGCTCCACAAGCCTCCCTCAAGTTAGCTTGAAACCTTTCCAGTTTACAAGCCCAATGCAACCAGTGGGGCAGTAAGCTAAGTGCCCTAGATAGAGTGCCAGGCCTAGATTCAGAATCACCTGAGTTCAAATCTTACTTGGACTCTTAGCAGCTGTATGAACAAGGCCCTGTTTTACCCCTGTTTACCTCAGTTTCCTCATCTGTAAAATGAGCTGAAGAAGGACTATCCCTCCAGGATCTTTAATAAGAAAAATGGGGGTTTGGGTCACCAGACTACATACTCTCAACAGCAAAATCTTCCCTGCCCCTCCCTTCTCTTTGCTTCCCTTCTCTTCTTCATGTACACGCTCGCCATCTGCCCAAAGAGCCCCTCACTCACTCTCCTTGTTGATCAGCTGTGGGTTCTAGGTTGTGCCCACTTGGCCCTGGTTGGGCCCCGATTAGCTTAGAGTGAAGGGAAATAATAGTTTCTCCTCTGGCCAGAATCTCGGATCATCTTCCCCTCCCAGATTGATGGTTTTTGACTCTGCTAATGAGGCTCTTCTTGGCCGCTGGTCTTTCCCTGCCTTAATCACTGCCAAACCTGAGAATATTATTCTCCCAGTTTAATTTTTTTTGATAAAGCAAAAGTCATTTTTGACCTTACCCTCCTCTCTCTCTCTCTTATCTAAACTATTCTGACCTTGGGAAAATCTAACTTCAAAAGACCCGGGGTCCTTCATTGCAAGCAGGGACATTTCCAGTCTTCCTGATCCATATCTGGCCCCCGCCCCTGGATGGCTCTGAAGATGAAAGTGAGCCTGGTGTCTTTGTAGAGCACTTTCCCCTCACTTCAACCCAATTTCCTTCCAAGTCTTAGGATCAGCTCCCTGAGGTCATGGTCTTCTTCTAGAAGCATGGTCCAACCACAATTAACAATTAGAATGAGCTCATTTATGTCAGACTCAAGAGGACCTCTAAGTTCAGATGCTTTCTAGTGTGCCTCTAGTGTGCCTCCTTTTGCTCATTGAGGCCCTTGGATGTCTATGATCTCCCCAGGCCACTTGCAAGCTTTGGTTCTAGTAGACAGATGACTAGGCCAGGAGGTAGATGTTGGAGGTGGGAGGGGCAGAACCAGCTGATGATTTTCATGAGAGTTGATGCTGATGAGAAAGATGCAGGGGTTCAAGGAATTTGGAAAGACAGCTTTTTTTTTGGCAAGGCAATGGGGTTAAGTGACTTGTCCAAGGTCACACAGCTAAGGAACTATTAAGTATCTGATGCCAGATTTGAACTCAAGTCCTCTGAACTCCAAGGCCAGTGCTCTGTTGACTGGGCCACCTAGCGAACATAAATCCATACTGTCATCTCCATTTTCCAGTAACGTGTGTACCTGAGTTAAAGAAGAAAGTTTCAGACATGGATGTTCTCTGCAAAGAATTCTGACTCAGACTTTCTTCAAAACAAGATTTAGATTTAGGGTTAGGTAATTGGGGTCATGCAGATGAGGGAGATCAGGGAGCAATAATGAATTAATCGGAGTTTTACAGATGAGGATCTACTTTAGAGATTTCATCTTTTCAGAGTAGGGCAAGTATTTATTGTCTTGTTTGTGCCTAGGGGCAGGAATTTCCTGATTTCCTCCTGGGGAGAAAGGTCCTTCCTAAAGATCCAATGAATTTATCAAAATTACTACTAGGAAAAATAAATTGGGTATCTATGCCTCTAAGGTTTATGAAATTAAAACAATTATAAGGAGTTATTTTGTCCAGTTATATGATTAATAAATTAACAAATTAAGTGAAATGGCACAATATTGACAAATATATAAATTGCCTTTGCTAACAGAAGACCAGGACATCAGGGAGGTATACAAGTCAATTGGATAAGCCACAGCTTGCTGGGGATAATTTTCATCCAGTGATTAAGTATAGGCAAGAAAGATGTGGCAAAGAGACCAAGAATCACCACTTTTGCTTTTTTTAAAAAAAAGCAAACTGGGAGGCTAAGAACCTACCAGATAAGAAAGAAATGTAGGAAAGAACAGCCTCTTTAGCCTAGTTTAAAGAAAATCAATCTGGGAGAGGAAGACCTTCAGGGATTCTGGCCAGCATAGAAGTAATTCCTGCTTTCAATCAATCTAAGCCAATGAGAACCCCAAGAATAATCAACCTAAGACACTTTGTTGGTCAATCATCATAATTGACCCTATCAAAAATAAAGGTTATAGGACCATAGGATTATCTCAATAGATGCTGAAAGAGCCTTTGACAAAATAAAGCATCCTTTCCTATTAACACTAGAGAGAAGAATAAAGGGAGTTTTCCTTAGAATAGTAAGCAGTATCTATTCTGAAAGTGAGATTTCTTTAATATTATCTATATATATATATATATATATCTGATAGAATATTATCTTCTCAAACTCTATTTAAGGTTTATAAGTCTGAATGCTTCCTTGTACCCTCAACATCTGTGTCTCTCTAGTTATTCTCTCTGTGTGAAACCTGGTCCACCTCAAAGGCCATCTACTAATTTGGCTTTCCCAACAATTAGACAAAGTCATCTTGAGAATTCAAAAAACTGCTCTGGTTCTCTCTGTGAGACTTAGATCAATTCTTATACTTATGACATTTTGGAAATTGAAAAATCCCAATATCGTGTATCTCTATAACATATCTATTCCCAACATAAAGTATCAAGTTGAATAGGAGACACAAGGCCCTATACTAATTGAATCCTTGTCATTTCTGATATGGATGGGCATGAGGTTCATAAAGTAATGGCATCTTTATATACTGGTATATAAACTAATTGGCTGGCCATGAAAACATTAAAAATAAGATATTAAAATAAAATGACAAAATATGTTAGCCATGAACTTTTCTTTTCTAAGATTACCATAAATCTTTAGGTGGAGGACTTCTATCCAAGATGATCACCCTGAGGAGAATGAGAGAGAGAGAGGGGACTATTTATCCAAGAACAAAGGACAGGGGAAACCATTACTCTCCTTAATTGCTGGACCATATAAAGGTTGTACAATATTAAGTTCCCCAATTGCTCCTCCAAGATTATCATCCTTATTCCGTACTCTCTGATGAATTATCTTTAAGTATCATGAACTTAAGACAAGTTTTCAGCATCCTGATCATTGGCTTCCTGAGCTTGTCATTAGCATAGCCAGAGAGAATCAGGAGAAAAGGACAGGACTTATGTAGGAGTACAGGTCATAACCTGCAGATGTTTAGGGGTCAATGACGTTATAGTGAAAAGATATTCAGGGGGTAACAAAGTCTCTTATTGGGGAGCAAAGAGCTAATAGTTTGTTATCATGTTGTGCTCCTGCCTCTGTTTCCCTATCCATGTAGGATCCTTCTGAAGGTGGGGAATCTATCTATCGGACAGAGATAGTGGTCAGGTGGTTGTAACAATTTCAAGATCTGGTTATAAGGGGGGATAATCTCAGACCTGTTTCCCAGAGAAAGTAGCAAAGAATGTTACAAAAGACATATTTTTTTCAGAATAACAAATTCAGTAAAACTCATGATGAAAGGCCAAGAATTCAACTATTTGCTTTCTGCCTAGTATTAATACAGCAATATTGTAATATTTGAACTGTTTTGGGAGGAATCCCTCTGTTTCTTCCACATAAAACTGTGCAAAATGTTCTATTTTTAATTATTCTGTTTTTTTCTGTGATTTTTTTACCTCTCTCATTTACTATCTTACACTTTGAATTTTCTGCTCTCTTTTTTGCAATGAGATTTGCTAAGGGCTTTGTCAATTTTATTAGTCTTTTCAAAGGCTTATCATTTAGTTTTAGTTGTCATCGCCTTGATTTTTTTATTTTTTGTGGATCTGTTTCCCTTTCAATTGATTTATCTCTCTATTAACACAATGCCGGATAGTTTCAGGGAATTGCTCTTTTAGACTGTAGTTTGAGGTCTGCCGGTGCTGCTCCCACTATGTCCTCACTGTCTTTCGTCGTTTCCCTTGATTTTTCTAGCTCTTTGGTTTTTCCCAATGAATTTTATTGTGATTTCAGGTAACTCTCTAAAATGTCCCCTTTATAATTTGATTAGTCAGGGAATTAATTCTAGCTCCTGTATGTCATATTTTATTTATATGAGTAATTTGATATAGAAATCATAATCTGTAATCTCTGTAAGAAACCAATAAACTTCTTCTTTGTCTTTATGAGAAGAAACTCTTGTGGGGGAAAGTTCAGGTTTTTTATCTCTGTTATGGGGTTAAAATCTACAATGAAAAAAGTTGAGGCAGAGCTTCAAGCCATTAACAGTTTATGAAAGGCTCCATGCCCCTTGTATTTAAATGAACCACAGGTCTTCCTCCTTCCCTGGGGGTGGAGGACGGCTGAGAGAGGCACTTGAGGAAAACAGGTTTGGAGCAGCTTCTGATCAGAGTGAATTAGTGAATCAATTTGAGTTCAGTGAACTTTCACTAAAGGTTCGACCTTCTTTTAATGATGATGATGAGTGACTCAAAAGGAACTATTTAAAAATTCTTGGACCAAAGCTATAAATTCCTCATTTGCTCAGAAGTAAAATAATAAAATAAAAGGAAATGGAAGATGAATTCTGGATTACAAGTAGACCATAAATCAGATTTGTTTTTAAATGAATTTAACATATTTTATTTTTCTCCAATTTAAAACCATTGTAAACTTTTTTTTTTACTTTAGAGTTTGAAATAGTATCCCTCCTTGCCACCCCTCATGCCCCCTGAAACAGTGAGCAACCGGCTATGGATTACGCAATCTTGTCAATCATGTTAGTCATTTTGTTCAGGGGACTCAAATGAAAGAAAAGAAAGTGAAAAATAACTTGCTGCGTGCATTCAAATAATACCGCTTCTTCCTCTGGAGGCGAATACTACACTTCACTAGCCCTTTAGATTAGTCTCGGGTCAGTGTGTTGCTGAGAATAACTAAGCCACTCACAGTTCTGAAAACATTGCTCCTACTGTGTGCGACATGCTCCTGGTTCTGCGCACTCCTCAATGTATCAGTTCATGTCAGTCTTTCCAGATTTTCTAGTCAGATTTTTTTAAAAAAGAGACATCATGATAATGAAAAAGAAAAGGTAAATTTATAGATAGATGAAGAATGGTTCTCAAACATCCAAATCCATGATAAAAAGGAATCCTGTCCTTATGATGCAAATGAAGACCTTCATTTCTAAGCCCATTTGGTCGACATGTCACACTTGAGAAATAGAGATGATCCCTCCCAAGTGTCAGGGTACTTAAGATGTGGCCAACCTCTCCTGTCTGTGGCCTACCAGTTAGCCTATTAACTCATTCTCTTGACTCTTGTTCTCCCAAGGTTCTATCCTTCTAGGGAATGTTCTCACAAAGACGCTGGCAACATTTTCCTGGTGAATTTGCTCAACAAAACCCAAGGTAATAAAAATTGCTTTTTTTAAATGAATGAGCCAACCCTCCCTTTTCCACATTGAAACTCTTCTTTCTTTGTAACAATGTATATAATTAAGGAATACATTCTACAGACCAATGAAAGCAATCATAAAACAAAGGCATCAACTATTGTGGCTAGGATCCAACATTCCAGAATGACCTCCAGTCCTCGGTGAAACAAACAGCTCGCTCCTATTCACTTGCCTTGGAACCACTTCATATCCCTCAGTGTCATCCAGATTCCGATTCCTAGTATCTCTTTACAATCCTGCATCGTTTTATCCAGAGAAGATATCATTTTTGCCATTCAGGAAACAAACGAGATCTTTTCTTTAACTTTATTATCTTTTTAACTCTACACTCATTCCCACAACACCTTGTATTTTCCAACTCCTCAAACAATTCTTTGCGGATTTTTTTATGAGATGTTGCTTATATCAGGACATTTTCTCCTTTTCTTCCCAAAAGATAAGCCTACTTTAGAAATTGAATAAATACTTTCTGAGTCCATAGGAAGACATTTCTCAGCTTTTTCCCCCCAGTTAATCATTAGGTTGTTCATGCCTATAGTTTTAAATGTTGATTTTGACACTGGTCAAGGGTGTGCTCTTCATTGAGACCCCTTCTCTGTGGTTATTTCCTCCTAAATTGGCGTTGGTTAAACTAGGGGAATTGTGAAGTAGCCTGTGACTCTTTCTCGTATCCTCTTTATAACTTAGGAGTTGGTGACATTCAAGGATGCGACTGTGGACTTTACCCGGGAGGAATAAGACCTCCTAGACCATCTTCAGAAAGAGTTGTACAAAGAGTCATGTCAGAGAATGCAGGCAACCTGCTCTCTGTGGATAAGGATGTTTCCCCTCCTAAAAGCTGAGCCTCTCTTCCCTAGAGTGCAGGGTTTGGAGCATTTGCCAATTATTAGAAAGAGAAAAATGCTGGTCTCCTGTGTCTAAGAGACAAGGTCCTGTTCTGCTGTCCATTGTCCCCTAAAAGGTGTGTGATAGGAACCTGAGGGTTTCCTTTGTCCCTTATCAAGCTTTAGGTAGCTTCAGGTCAAAGATTAAATCAGTGTGAAAGTATCTCAGTGGTGGAACTAATCTCTTATCAGCACTGACTGGGAGAACAGATACATATGTCTGACTATATGCAAGACCCTTTCCCTAATTAGAACTAAATTACAAATTTCTCTCCAAGCCCAAACTGAACTGATTCTTCATATCCAAGGGTTTCTAGTTCCCCAAGAAGATGTGATGTCTCATGTTGAAGAAAGAGAAGCATCCTGGATGCTGGAGCAAGAAGGCCTGAGGAGTCGCTATCCAGGTGAGTGAGGTGAAAGCTATCTGGAGAGAATTGGATGGAAATAGAAAGAACACATTTTTCTCTGTGGTTTGCTCTAAATGAGTTCATAAAAATACAGTTAAAAGTTGGAATAATATTGACAGTATCCTTTTCAGATCAGGATACATTACAATTATATTTAATAAGGGATCAAGGAAACATAGATTAAAAATTCATTGTAGATTAAATAACCCAGTCTTAGAAAAATGAGTTAAAAAAACAAATCATGGAAACAATAATTTCATTAAAAAGATTGACAATAATGAGAAGACATATCAAAATTTGTGGACTACATCACAGACTGTGATTAGAGGAAAATTTATATCTTTGATTGCTTATATCAGTAGAATTCCAAAAGAGTATGCAAAGAATTGGATATGCAACTGAAAAAAACTAAAAACAAATTTAAAATTCCTGATTAAACCCTAAATTGAAAATCCTAAAAGTTAAATTTGAGATTATAGAAATTGAGTGTTAAAAATGTTGATTAACTAAAATTAGAAGCCGGTTTTATTTAAAAAAACAGATTAACTATTGAGTTCTGTTGATTTTTAAAATAGGAGAAAACCAAAGCATTAGTATCAAAAATGAAAAGGGTGAATACACCACTAACAAAGATGAAATGAAAGCAAATATAAGGAGTTATTTTGCCCAATTATATGAAACAATCCAACAATTTACATGAAATGAAAGAATATTTACAAAAATATAAATTACCTCAAGGAAACAGCATATCTAAGTAGACCTATCTTACAAAAAGAAATTGAACAGAACACATATATGAGCTCCCTAGAAAGCATGGATACGTGTAGATTGCTGTGTTTGGATAATCAGTGGTTTTCAAGTTGTGTCTTGCTTTCTTCTTCCATTCTTGATCATTCTAGTGATTAAATTCTTTAGAATGTGAGTTTCCTGAGGGGCTGTTGTTGTATGATTTCAGTCATGTGAGACCCTTTTTAATCTCATTTGGGGTTTTCTTGGCCGAAATACTGGAGTATTTTGCCATTTCCTTCTCCAGCTCATTTTAGAAATGTGGAAAAAGGCAAAGTGACTGGCCCAGGATCTTACCACTAGTAAGTGTCTGAGTCCACATTTGAATTCATCACAACAAATCTTGCTAGCCCAAGGCTCCATCCACTGTGTCAGGTAGTCCTTACTGCCCGGGAAGGACTCTTGAATCTCTTTTTGTATCTTAAGCACTTAGCCTCCTGCCCAGCTCATAGTAGCTCATTGATTGTTTAATGTATTCTACTTGAATTACCATGATTGAGTCCCCACTTCAAAAGAATTTGAGGCATTTTCTTAGGATAGGACAATATTGATTCCAACTAAGGAAGGTATGATATTGTCAATCAAGGCTGGGATCTGAGGAGACTGAGGCAAATCAAAGGTCCATCACTTCCCTACATACATATATTGTTTCAGGTGGGAATTTATACTTTTTATAATCAGTGGTCAGACAATCACCAGGTGAAAGTCACTTCTTTATTGCAGAATTGTTGGCCCCAAATCCCTAGAGTAGAAACATGAAGTCCAAAGGTAACAGAAACAATGCTACATATTTAAACCATCATCATGGTTCGATGACCTCCATTCTGAATTCTCTCACAGGAAAAATCACTTCAGAGTGGACCAGAGTCATTCTGATCCAGTTACCCTGAATTCTTGTCCTTCCAGTCTCTAACCCCATGACCTCCCTGCCACATGTGAAATCTATTCAGCCTGAAGATCTACTCAAAGGGCCAAAGATGCCAATAGGAGGCTTTCCATAAAATTGATTTAGGCCAATGAAATCTGTGTTTCCAGTTACAAACCCTCTCCAGAACCCCATTTTCCCTGAGTTCCCCTTAGTACCAGACCCTCAGAGGACAGGGACCCTGAATTTCAGTGAGTCTGGCACCCCCATTTTATCTGGGCAGCTTTCTGTTGAGGTTGGGGACAGGGGAGTGGAGGAGCAGGGAGGGGGAGATAGGGGAGGAGCCTCCCTGAGAAGAGCCCAGCCTGGTGGGGAATGGCCAGGAGAGTTCTAGGAGGGCCCTGAATCTGGGAAAGCAGGAAGACTGGATTCTATGGTCCTCAGGGGGTGGGGACAACAATGGAATTCCAACTTTGGGGGGCTAGTTTGGGGCCAGGGTGGAGTCTTGGACACAAGAGGCTTCACCCCATTAGACAAAACTGTTAGTGGAAGAGAGCAAGGAGGGAGCGGATCCTGAAGTTCAGACCCAGGCTATGATGGGAGAACACCTTGGGGCTGGCAAGGGGGTGGGGTGGGGCTGGAGCCAGGAGGATCCCCCAGAGCAGCTGTGCCCCCAGCCAGGTTTTCTGCCTTTGGGAGCCCATGCTGTGCGTGCAGGTCCCAGGTAGGCTGAGGCTCCTGAACCTCTGTCCCCTCCTTGTTCCCTTGGCCTTCTGCTCTGACCTAATGAATGTCCTCAGGGTCCCTGGAGCCATCCCACCACTCCCCAGCCTAGGCCTTGGAGCAGTCGCCACCCCGACTCTTTCCCAGACCCCAAATCACTTCTCACAGGTCTGGGCACCCCCCCACACACACATTTGTCATTAGCTCACCCTTTCTGGAACTTCAGCCTTTGCCCACAGGGACCCAGGCCTTCCTGCTTTTAGCCCACTCATTGACCCCACCTTTGTGGTCTCCCTGAACCCCTCCACCCCCTCCCCAAGTTCCCCCTTCAGATTCAACCTGTGGAAGAATCCCCAAGTTCTAGTCTCCTCCCCAAAGATCCCCCTTTCCTGATCCCAAGCCTAAGCTCTACTAGGGGGTCCCCGAGTTGTCCCCACCCCCTGAGGACCATAGAATCCAGTCTTCCTGCTTTCCCAGATTCAGGGCCCTCCTAGAACTCTCCTGGCCCTGGACCTCCCTGCAAGGACCTGGATTAGCTTGGCTTGGCCCCCACCCTTCTCTCAGAGGTCTCAGGGCTGAATTCCAGACCAGGTTTGTCTCCCATCTCCAGCTTCCCTGGAGGCTCCCACCCAGAGGCCTCCCCACCCTGCCCCTGCCCTGGCTTCCTCCCTCCTAGATCCAGCCAATGTCTAGGTAATATCTGGGTGCTAGTTGGGGATAGGGGATGCTGGGAGGCCAGAGGACCGGGGGAGAGGGAGCTCTAACCCAGGGGCCCCTGAAGCTCTGACTGGTCCCATCCCATCTGAGATCCCAAAGCCCCTTCTGTCTCCTGGGTCTCTGTAGGAGGATGGGGAGGAGGGGAAGGCAGAAGAGAGGGAAGGTCTTCCTATTCAGACAGACTTTATTTCCAAGACCCTCCTCCTGTTAGTGGAGTCTGCCCTGAGGAAAAGGCCTGGGCCTTTCTAAGCACAGCTAGACCTCACCTCCAGGAAATATTCATAGGCCAACCTCCTGCCCCAGAGGAGAAAGGACAGGCCTCTGTGCCTCTGGCCTCCTCCCTCCCCAGCCCAGTGTGTAGAGGACCAAGGCCTGGCTTAAGGAGGGAGTCTGGAACCAGAGACAATGGCCCCTGGGTGCCCCAGCCCCCCAGCCTAGGGGAGTGTTTGCCCTTCTAGACCTGACCAGCCTCAAACATCAAGGCCATATCCCTAGACATAGAGGATGTTCTAGGAAGCCGGCAGTGCCTCATGGATGGATCATTTCTTTATGGAAACAGGTATGAGGGGCAGCTAGGTGGAGCAGAGGATAGAGCACCAGCCCTGGAGTCAGGAGGACCTGAGTTCAAATCTGTCTCAGACACTAAATAATTACCTAGAGATCTTGGACAAGTCACTGAACCCCATAGCCTTGTTTAAAAAAAAACCCAAAGGAAAATAAGCATGAGATAGAATTTAGTATGAATACTCATGCCCTGCTCTCTGCTTTTGGGGTTCAAACTAAGTCAGTGGCATCTGGTGTCTCCAGTACTGACTCCTCTCCCTCCCAAATTGCTGCCCCCTCCATTTTTGGTTCAGTTCTCTCTCATTCCGGTGGACTTCCAAGGATGACTATTTCCCTCCTTAGTTTCTGGTCCACAGGGATCGTGTCCTTGTTTCCTTTGGGTCTACCTAGCCCCCCTCTAAACACACAGCTTTCAGGAGGGGGCATATTTTGGGAGTGAAACTCTTCCCTTGTGACAGCTGAAGGTTCAGGAAACCCCTTTCCACTAAGTCTTGTAGCACAGAGCCCTGAAGGCCTCCCAGCTTCTGCCTTGGCAGTGCAGTCAGCAAAGCAGACAGTGACCTCCTGAGGCTGCGCAGGCCCCCCAGCCTTCCCAGGCCTCTCTGAATCCCTCTCCTTTACCAGGTCTCAGGTCCAGTCAGCAAGGAATGAGGCCCTACTGTGTGCCAGCACTGTTCAAACCTTCAGTGACCACAAAGGAACATACCTGCCCCCAGGGAGCTCCCAGTCTACTGGGCAGAGAGCCTGACAGCACCAGTGTCCAAATAAACTCTACATAGGGGAGGGGGCAGGTCCTCTGAGAGTGAAGACTGCCAGCTTCAGGGAGCAGGGAAATCCCTTTGGCAGAAGGGGAGATGAGAAAGTCCTTGGAAAGCCCAAGGCAGGTGATGTGAGGAGGTCCTGAGGAATGGTATAGGAAGCATGGAAAGGGTGACAGGCCCCCAATGGGAGCCCCCTGAGGCACATTAGACATTTTGTCTTATTTTATCCTGTTGCAAGAATTGTCAGGGTCCTACCTAGAGGCAGCCAGGCATGTTGGATGCCATTTTGGATCCATCAGCATCATCTAGAGGAGCTGGACCCAAGTGACCTTCAATGTCACTTATGTTTAAATTATTTCACAGATGTAAATTGTCTCCTCCAAAGGAGAGTTTGGGGGGAGATCAGGAAGTACGGAAAAAGTGAATGAAAAAGAAAGGATGACAGAACAGAAGTGTTCCTGGGCCTTTAGTTGAGGATGTATTTTTCCCCCAGTCAGTTATTTAATTAGCATTCATTATACTATTAATGAGTTCCTTGGAGACCAATGGACTGAGTGGGGGTTCAGTGGGAAGTTCACCCAGGTTCAGGAATGTTGAAGTTCCAAACAGCTGAACAGCCGAGAGAGAGGTTGGGCTTGACTTTGGGCCCGAAAGGAGGAAAGGGATGATTCTGGAGACTCTGGGGCTGGTGGCAGGGGAAGGGAGGTCTCCAGGACTAGGAGGACTCTCTGAGATGAGATCCATCTGTGGTTCTCCATTGGAGCTGAGATTGGGTCTGCCTTCTGGAAGCCAGGAGGCCTGTGTCTCTGGGTCAGGGAGGAAGAGGAGAGAGTGAAGTAGAAGACTGGAAATTCCTGTGATCCTCGCCCAGGGCCCCATAACAGGAAAGGGTCTGGGGCCTCAGTAGCTGGGTAGGGTGGGGCTCATAGGATTGGAAGCCCACCCAAATGAACTGGCTTAAGCAGGAGATCTAGGAGCTGAGGACACTGCCCTCTGCCAGTCAACTCTTCGGGTGGAGGTTCCATTTAAGAATGCGTTCTGGATGGCATGGGGATCCTCCTGGTTCCCCTTTCCATTGAGCCTCATTCTCCCCTCTCACCTTCTGGTGAGTGTCATCTGAGGCTGACCGGAATATTCTTCCCTCCTGGGCGCAGCTTCTACCTGCCTTCCTTGGCCCTGAATCTCAACCAGATTCCCAGTTACATGCCAAAGGCTTCCAGGACAACAACCTCAACTTCACCCTTGTGTCTCACTTTCTCAACTGTCAGGACCTTGGTGCCCTGTATCTCTGGGCTTAGCTCCTGCTCAGAGATTGCTGTCCTTCCATTATCCCAGGTCCAAAGTGAATGGATAATCCAAAACATGGGACCATGCATGCTCAGTTCTTTGAGTCTTCTATGGAACAGGAGAGCTAGCATGAACAGTGGGGAGAGAAAGAGGCAGAAGGTGGGACTTGCTCAGGGAAGGGACTGGTGAAGGGAAAGTGGAGAGCGTCTCTCACTTAATCATGAATTAGAGAGGGATCACTAGGATGTATGGAGCCCATGGAGGAGAAAGAAGGCTGGGGGCAGGGGGGACAGACCAATTCTTCTCTTGGGATCTAGTCATTAACCTCTCCAAATCATCTCAAAGGCCTGGTCCCAAAGGCATTTGGATGATCTTGTCTGGAGCTGAGCTCTAAATTTCACCCATTCTAGGAACAGAATCCTTGAATCTGCATCTCCTAGGAGGTCTCTCCTGAGTCCACACATAAGCCTAGGATGTGAATTTTATTCACTCTGTGATGTAAAGTGGTTCGGATAGGATAACTTGTGCTCCTTTGATTTCCGGAGTGGTTTATACATGACTTCCAGGTTCCCCTTTGCAATTCTTGTTCCTGAAAAAGGGGCTTTTAGGATGAGGGGGAGAAGGGAAAGGACTGACCAGTAGGACCAGGAAAAGACACACTATTAATATAATACCCTGATCACCATCCTGCACCACCATATCTGAGAAGTCATCTAAACAAAATTACAGCAGGACCAATGCTCTGTGATGGGTGAAAGCAGAAATTCATGGGGAAATAAAAGTTGGAGCTTTTCATCTTATGGATACTGGGAGCTTATTGCAAATCAAATCCCCAGCTTAGGCCCAGCCTCCAAAGTCAGGGGAGATAGAGTTCTTCACAACAAAATGGAATGATCCACAGGAAATCAACCAAGTTACAAGATTGCTGTATCTGATTTCTAACTGAAGGAAAGACTAGGGGCTTTCTCAGTTGGGAGGGAAAGAGTGAACAGGGGCCATTTCCTAAAAACTGAAAAAGAGAGGGCCTTCTTCCTATCTCCAAACTCCTTCCAGTGGTAGTATTCAGAGCCAGCTTCTTCCATAGTATTCTGGATCTGGGTTCTGGTCAATGTCAGCAAGGTTCTGAGGTAAGGGTTTCTAAATTAGGAGCAAGAAGTAGTCTAGCTTGAGAAACCCTGAGGGTCTTGCCCTCCCAGTTTATAGATCTATCTATCTATCTATCTATCTATCTATCTATCTATCTATCTATCTATCATCTAATGACTACATAAGCAATGGTCATTATTGTCTTCTCTATCTCATCTCTCTGTGACCAAGGAAAGAACTTAGCTCCAAAAAGGCCATGACTTCCCACTGCATTCAGGGTCACCTCCAGTTGCACTGACCCATATCTGCCCATTGGCCATTTCTGGCTCCAGAGGAGAAGGTATAGCTAATGATGTCTCCTAAATTCTGCATAGCTCCCCCCACTTGTTTGTCATGGCATCACCTCCCTGATGTTATGGTCTTCTTAGAAAAGGAAGGACAAACATCAATTCATCAACATCTTATAAGATGGAAATTGGACTAGACCTGCAATGGAATAGATAGGGGACCAAGTTAGCTCCAGAATTTTTTAAGTCACAAGAAGGAGTCAGTGTTGTTCACTAGTTCCCATAATTCCCTTACTCCCCAAGGTGCTCAACAAACTCCACTCACCTTAACTTATAGCCTTTCCAATTTGAACAACCACAACACAATCAATGGGGCAGCTAAATAGGTGTCCTGGAGAGAGTGCCAGGCCTAGAGTCAGAAGCACCTGAGTTCAGCTCTATGATCATCGGCAAGTCACTTAACCCTGTTTGCCTCAATTTCTTCATCTGAAAAATGAACTGGAGAAAAAAGGTCAAGCCCCCCAGGATCATTAGCAAGAAAATCCCAAAGGGACTTAGCTTCATCAGAGCATAAACTAAACTACAACACAATCTTGCATCCCCCCACCCCTGCTTATTCTCTTCTCTATTCTTCCTTTCTTTCCTTCATATACATGCACACACTATACCCATAGACTCCTTAAATCACTTCTCCTTGATTGATCAGCAATGGGTCTCAAACTGGACCCACTTAGTCATTGTTTTGTCCCTGATTAGCTTAGGGTGAATGGAGATAGTCATTTTTTTCTGCTCTTGCCCCAGAGACCCTGAGGATCTTTCCCTCTCAGATTGATTTTTTTAATTATAATATAGAGAATATTCTTGGCTATAGGTCTTTACCTGCTATAATCACTGGCAAACCTTGAGTGCCTTACCCTTCCAGTTTGTTGTGGTTTTTTTTGGCAAAACAAAAGTGATCATTCTTGGGGTGGCTAGGTGGTGCAGTGGATGGAGCACTGGTCCTGGAGTCAGGAGTACCTGAGTTCAAATCCAGCCTCAGACACTTAATAATTACCTAGCTGTGTGGCCTTGGACAAGTCTCTTAACCCCATTTCCTTGCCAAAAAAAACCCTAAAAAAAAGTGATCATTCTTGGCCTCTTTGCCTCATCTGTCTCTCAGCTACACTTAAATCACTGCGTGGACATTGTCTCTATCAAACTCTGACTTGGGAAACAGCTCACATTGAAAGACAGGTCTCTCATTGCCTCCAGGGACATTTCCACTGGTCCTGATCCATATCTGACTACTGGACTCACATGGTTCTGGAGGTAAAAGTGAGACTGGTGACTTTATAAATGATGATCCCCTCCCTTCCCTCCCTCCAGTTTATTTGTATATCATGCAATTACCTCCCTGATGTCATGGTCTTTTTGGAGAAACATGGACAAACAACAATTGACCAGAAAAAATGAGATCATTAATGTCAGACTAATGATGTCTCCTAAATTCAGCTTGCTTTCTAATGTGCCTCAGTTTACTCATCGAGTGTAGAGGGCCAGCTCCTGGGAGTGATTTTCACATATCCTTGGTGACCTTTTCCATCAGAGATATGTATATATTATTGCTCATTGTATGGATTTGTTGGCTCTCCAGTGAACCCTGACCTGGGATAGTCTGTGACTCTGGAGGTGGTTGTAAAAGGCTTTTCTGATAGAGAACTATGCAGATTTCTAAGAAGAAATATTGTAAATTTACCCAGGAAATGTGAAACTGGCTCTCCTTTAACCAGTCATTCCTGAGATAAGTTTTTGCTATAAAAAGTCGGAGTTTCCAAAAATAAATTTAGTAGATTCTTGCAACACAACCTTGCCCGTGTGAGTACGCCTCTACTCGACCTGACTCTCATAAGTTGATGTTCAGACCCACACCAGAGCTATCGCGGGCGGTAATTGAGAGCATGGGACCTCTATGATCTCTCCAGTTTTTGTTCTAGTAGATATGACTAGGCCAGGAGGTAGAGCTTGGGGGGAGGAGGAGGGACGAAGCAGCTGGTGATGTTCATCATGGTGAGTGAGGCTGGTGAGAAAGATGTGGGGTTCGGTGCATTTGGAAAGATTTCCATGCAGCTTTTGAGCCAGAGGTGTCAGGGATATGAAAACGTTTTGCCATCACTAGGAATGTTGAAATAGCAAGGAAAATAAGTGGAACTCAGAGTTAGATTTTTGGAGGAAAATCTAGCAAAGATAAAAGAGAGAGTTGTGGGTTTTAAAGGATTCATTCTGGAAGAAGTGAGGGCAGTCCCTGTTATGTCAATGAACTTAGGGGTTTTAGCATCCTCTTTGGTGGGATAACTTTTTGAGGTGCCAGTGGAATGGGAACCCAACATCTTCCTTTGAGTAGATAGCTTGGAAATTATACTATGACTAAGAAGGATTTATCCCAGGAATGCAGGGCTGGGCCAATAATAGGAAAGCTGTCAGGATAATGAAGGATATCAATAACAAATCTAACAAATCATATGATTATCTCAACAGATGTTGAAAAAACCTTTGACAAATTACAGCACCCATTCTTACTAAAAATACTAGAGAGTGTGGGGATAAATGGAAGGACTCTCATGCCATCTTGCAGCTGGTCCCAGGGGAGTCTCTAGAGACAGCTGTGGTTCTTTTTAAATGAGAAATTTGCAGATCTCTCTCACCCAGGAAGGTATGAATAAAAAAGAACCTTTATTACAAAGCTTAAGGTTGTACTGCAAATTGGCCAGTTCAATTTTCCTATGAAAGTTAAGAGAATCCTTAAGAAAAGTAGTCTGGTGAAGGAAAGAATGCTGGTTACTATAGCAACTGGGCTGTTACTATAGCAATAGAGGCAGCCACAAGCTGCCAGTGTATTAGCGCCATGGAGAGCGAATGTGGGCTTTGTCAAAGAAACTTTGGTGGAGGGATCAGCCTTGGAGGTACCAGCGAGGGACTAAGGAGTGACTTAATGAATGAAAGAAGCTTGTATGCTGAAGCGTGTCTGAGGTTGCAGTGTTTGGGGTTAACCACCAAGTCTTATATTAAGCTTAAGTAGCTTCACTGAAAGCATCAGTTTGACTAGGGGCTGTGTAAACTTCAAGGAACCTTAAGGAAGTGATGTATAACTGATAGGGCTTGGTGAGGTAACTTGGAGATACTATTTTTTATAAGCATAAATACTAGGGGCCACTAGGAGGCACAGTGGATAGAGCTCCTGCCCTGGAGTCAGCTGGACCTGAGTTCAAATGTCACCTCAAACACTTAATGATTGCTTAATCATGTGACCTTGGACAAATTACTTGACCCCACTGCCTTGCATAAAAAAGAATAAATACTAATCATATAGATATAAATACTAATAAATAAGTTTATAAATATAAATTTTATATATGTATAAATATAAATTTCACATTCACTAACAAATACTAATCGTATAATCATATAGAAATAAAGGTCTAACAATTTTAAAGGATTAATTATTTTAACAGAGTGCCCATTTGCTTAGATACATTCCTTGCTTATAGATGATTTTTTTAGGTTTTGTTTTGTTTTGCTAGGCAATGGGGTTAAATGACTTGCCCAAGGTCGCACAGCTAGGTAATTAGTAAGTGTTAGAGTCCAAACTCAAACTCAGGACCTCCGGACTCCAGGGCCTGTGCTCTATTCTCTGCATTACCTAGCTGCCCCCAGTTTGTTAGTAAGACACTAAATAATTACTTAGCTGTGTGACCTTCGCCAAGTCATGTAACCTCATTGTCTTGTTTCAAAAAAAAAACTAAAAAAGAAAACAAGCAAGAGATAGAATTCAGTAGGAACCCCCCTGCCCTGCTCTCTGCTTTTGGGGTTCAAACTGAGTCAGTGGTATCTGGCGTCTCCAGCACTGACCCCTCTCCTCCCAAATTTGTTGCTAAATTCTCTCTCTTTCCAGCTGACTCCCAGGAATGAACATTTCCCTCCTTAGTTTCTGGTCCACAGGGATCATGTGCTTGTTCCCTTTGGCTTTACCTAGCTCCTTTCTACACATACAACTTTCAGGAAGAGGGGGGGCATTTTAGTAACTAAACTGTCCTTTGTGGTAACTGAAAGCCTCCTCAATTCCTGTCCTTGGCAATGCTGCTGGCTGAGCAGACAAGGGCCTATTCTAGGACCTCAGTGATTGGGTAGGGTGGGGGTCTTAGCATTGGAAGCCCCCATCCAAGTGGATTGGTTCAAGCAGGAATCCTAGGAGCTGAGGTCACCACCCTCTGCCAGCCAACTCTTCAGGTGGAGGTTCCATTTAAGGCTAGATCATGGATGGCATTGGAATCTTCCTGGCTCCCCATTCCACTGGGCCCCAGTCTCCCCCTCTTATCTCCTCTGAGACTGACAGCTCCTGCCTGCCTTCCTTGCCCCTGAATCTCAACCGAATTTCTGGTTACATGCCAAAGGCTTCCAGGGAAACATCCTCAACTTCACCCTTGGGTCACACTTTCTCATTCAAGACCCTGGTGTTCTGAATCTGTGGGCCTAGTTCCTGGTCAGAGATGGCTGCCCTTCCATTATCCCAGGTTCCAAGTGAATGGATAATCCAAGAAATGGGACCATGTATGCTTAGTTCTTTTGAGTTTTCTCTGGGACAGACCACAGCATGAAACAGGAGAGCTAGCATGAAAAGTGGGGAGGAACATGGAGGCAGAGGGTGGAACATGCTCAGGGAAGGGGCTGGTGAAGGGAAAGTGGAGAGCATCTCTCACTTAACCACGAATTAGAGATGGATCACTAGGACCTATGGACCCAATGGAGGAGAAAGAAGGTTGGGGTGCCAGGGGAACAGATCAACTCTTCTCTTGGGATCTGGTCATTAACCTCTCCAAATCATCTTCAAGGCCTGGTCCCAAAGACGCTTTGATGATCTTCTGGTCTGAAGTTGAGCTCTAGAATTCACCCATTCTAGCTACAGAACACTTAAATCTCCACCTTCTAGAAGGTCTCTCCTGAGTACGTGGATGTGACTTTTATTTACCCTGTGATGTAAAGTGGTTCAGATAGGATAACTTGTGCTCCTTTGATTTCTGGTATGCTTTGTACCTGACTTCTAGGTTTCCCTTTCCAATTCTATTTCCTGCCAAAAAGGGGCTTTTAGAAGGAAGGGGAGAAGGGAAAGGACTGACCAGGGGGACCAGGACAAGAGACACCATCCTGCACATCTGAGAAGTCATCTAAACAAAATTACAGCAGGACCAATGATCTGTGATGGGTGAAAGCTGAAATACATGGGGAAACAAAAGTTGGAGCTTTTGACCTTCTGGATATATTAAACACTAGGAGCCCATTGCAAATCCAATCAAGTTAGATAGAGTTGTATACAGCAAAATCGAATAATCCACAGGAAATCAACCAGGTTACAAGATTACTGTATCTGGTTTCTAACTGAAGGAAAGACTAGGGGCTTTCTCAGTCAGGAGAGAGAGAGAATGAACAGGCACCATTTCCTGAAACCTGAAAAAGAGGGGACCTTGTTCCTCCCTTCTCCCTAACCCCCAACTCCCTCCAGCAATAGTATTGAGAGACAACTCCTTCCATAGGTATTCTGGCTCTGGGTTTCTGGACAACATCAGCAAGGTTCCTAGTTAATGGTCTCTAAATAGGAGCAAGAGGTAGTCCAGCTTGAGAAACCCTGAGAGGCTTAGCCTCCCAGTTTATAGATCTATCTCTCCATCCATCAGTCCATCCATCCGTCCATCCATCCGTCCATCTGTTTGTCTATCTATCTGTTTATTTATCTATCATCTATCTAATGACTAGATAAGCAATGGTCATTATTGTCTTCTTTATCTCATCTTTCTGAGAACTAGGAAAGACTTTATCTCCAAAACGACTATGGCTTCCCATTGCATTCAGGGTCATCTTCAGTTGTCCTGATCTATATCTGGCCACTGGCCACTAGTTGGCTCCAGAGGAGAAAGTAACTGATGACTCTGCATAACTCCCCCTCACTTACTTGCTTCTCGTGGCATCACTTCCCTGATGTCATGGTATTCGTAGAGAATGAAGGACAGGGGAGGCTAGGTGGAGCAGTGGGTCGAGCACTGGCCCTGGAGTCAGGAGGACCTGAGTTCAAATATGGCCTCACACAATAATTACCTAGCTGTGTGACCTTGGGCAAGTCACTTAACCCCATTTGCCTTGAGAAAAAAGCAAAAAAGCAAAAAATAAAAAAGAGAAGGAAGGCAAATATCAATTCATCCACATTTCATAATTTGGAAATTGGACTAGAATAATGGAATGGAATAGAATGGGTTCTAAGTTAGCTCCAGAATTTTTAAGTCACAGGATGGAGTCAGTGTTGTTCGCTAGATTCCCACAATTCCCTCACTCCCTAAGGTGCTCAACAAGCCTACTCACCTCAACCAGTAGTCTTTCTAATTTGTTGCTCAAATTACAACACAACCAGTGGGGCAGCTAAATAAGTATCCTGGAGAGAGTGCCAGGCCTAGAGTCAGAAGCACCTGAGTTCAAATCCTTACTCAAACTTTTACTGGATATATAATAATGGACAAGCCTCTTAACCCTGTTTGCCTCAATTTCTTCATCTGAAAAATGAGCTGGAGAGGGAAGACAAGCCCTCTAGGATCATTAACAAGAAAATCTCAAAGGGGCTTAGCTTCAGCAGAGTACCACAAAATCTTGTGCCCTCTCTCTTGCTTCTTCTCTTCTCTATTCTTCCCTTCTTTCCTTCATATATATGCACACACACTACCCATAGTGCCCCTAAAGCTTCTTGATACTAGCAATAGGTCTCAGATTGAACCCACTTGGTCTTTGTTTGGGCCCCAATTAGCTTAGAGCGAATGGAAATAGCAATTTTTTCTGCTCTTACCAGAGACCCTGAGGATGTTACCCTCTCAGATTGATTTTTTTTACTATGTTATAGAGAATATTCTTGGCCATAGGTTTTTAACCTGCTTTAATCACTGACAAACCCTGAGGGCCTTATCCTTCCAGTTTGTTTATGGGTTGTTTTTTTTTTTTTGGCAAAACAAAAGTGATCATTCTTGGCCTCATCTGTCTCTTAGCTACACTTAAATCACTGCATGGGCATTGTCTCCATCAAACCATGACTTGGGAAAGGCCTCACATTAAAATGCAGGTCTCTCATTGCCTCCAGGGATATTTCCATATCTGACCACTGGACTCACTTGGTTCTGGAGGTGAAAGTGAGGCAATAAAAATATATATCCTCTTTGATCCAGCAATACCACTTACTGGGTCTATACCCTTAAGAGATTATGAAAAAGAGTAAAAGCATCACTTGTACAAAAATATTCAAAGCTGCTCTGTGGTGGCAAAGAATTGGAAATCAAAGGGAATGGCTTAACAAACTGTGATATATATATATATATATATATATATATATATATATTTGTGTGTGTGTGTGTGTGTGTGTGTGTGATGGAACACTTTTGTTCTATTAGAAACCAGGAGGGATGGGAATTCAGGGAAGCCTGGAGGGATTTATATGAACTGAGGCTGAGTGAGATGAGCAGAACCAGAAGAACACTGTTCACCCTAACAGCAACCTGGGGGTGATGATCAACCTTGATGGACTTGCTCATTCCATCAGGGCAACAATCAGGAACAATTTGGGGCTATTTGCTATGGAGAATAGCATCTTGGCCAGAGAAAGAATTGTGGAGTTTAAACAAAGACCAAAGATTATTACCTTCAATTTTTTAAAAAAAATTCTTATTGTATGATATAATTTTGCTTTCTCTAATATTTTACTTTCTCCTCAAGGATATGTTTTTTTCCTCAACACATTCAGTTTTGATCAATGCAAAGCATGGAAATATGTAAAGATTATCAGATTGCCTTCTGTGGGGGGGGAGGAAGGTAGGGTAGAGGAAAAAGTGTAAAATTCAAAACCTTACCAAAAAAGAATAGGCAGAAACTACTGTTGTATATAATTGGAAAACAAATAAAATATTTATATAAAAATAAAGAATGTGTGATATCACACCTTCAACTATATTTTTAAAAAGATAGCTTTGAAATTTCCAATGAGATAACTTTGATTTTCCACTCCTGGTGGCTTCTGTCGATACAACAGACAATGTGAGGACACCAAAGAAGGAAATAGATTAACTTTTTGACATGGCCAGCACTGAGGGAGATTTATTGGCATAATTGGCATAACTGGCATTCATTGACATGTTATTTTCCTTTGCCTTATACTTCCCATGCTATAATAGGAATGAGTATTTTTATGAGTATTATCACTGGAAAACAGTTCTGCAACTGAATATTTGCCATTTTTTACGTTTCCTATGCTGGATTCAAGTGCAAGAATGAAAAGGAGATCAAAGAACATTTGGAAAAGACACTTTCTTTCTGGGACTCGGTTTCCTTAACTCAGAAATGACTCTAGAAGAGTTTTCTAAATGCTGTCCTCATTAGGAAGCAGAAATCGGAGAGAGACAAGTTAAAAACAATTGTGTAAAGAGATGAAATAAAAGTATCCCTGAACCTGTAGAAAAATTAACTATTTAAGGAAAAAATTCACTTGGATACTTAGAGGTTTATTGTTGAACTGAAATAGTTTGTAAATGTCTAGCAAAGTCTTCTTCAGAGCTAGCCAACATGAAGCCACACTGACTTCCCCAGTGCCCAGTGACATGTGTAGCTGTCTAAGAAAAGAAAATCAAATTGTTGAGAGTCAGGACACAGATGTTCTCTCAAAAGAATTCTAGTTTGGACTTTCTCCGAGCAGATGAAAGGTTAGGGTTAGGTAATCAGGGTCATGCAGTTGATGGTCATATTTTAGAGGCTTAGTCTTTTTAGACTTGGGCAGGCATATGTGGTCTTATCTTGTGCCTTGTGCCTAGGGGCAGGGCATTATGAATTCTTTACTGGGGAACAAATCCTTCCCAGAGGTTCAAAGACTTCACTACTATCAAATGATGATCAAATCAATGAAATCACTACTATGAAAAATAAAGGGCCTGAATATAACACTAAGGATTATAAGATCAGAACAACTATGAGGAATTCTTTTATCCAATTATCTGTACATTAAATTCAACAAATGCGGTGAAATGGCAGAATACTGATAAACATTTATATCGCCTCTCCTAACAGAAAAGGAAAAAGAATCTCTAAATAGACGTACTTTAGAAAAAGACATTGAACAGACGGTCAATGAAGCCCCTTTTAAGAAGGCATGCATTTGTGTTGCTTTGTTTAGATGCCTCTGTTTCTATGTGGTTCTCAAGTTGGCATTTCTTTTCCCATTGCTGCCATTTGCACAGCCTCCCCACTTATTTCTTTCCGACTTGACTCAGTTCATTGGAATGTGAACTTGGTGAGGGACTAGCATGTCATTTTGCAGCTGGCCCCGGTAGTTCCCTGGGGGTGGGGAGAGCCGAGAGACAGCTGTGGTTCTTTCTAAATGAGAAATTCACAGATCCCCCTCCCCCAGGAAGGTAAGAGCGAGAAGAACCCTTATGACAAGGCTTAAGGCTGTACTGCGAATTGGCCAGTTCAGTTTTCCTAAAAGAAGGTTAAGAGAATCCTTAAGAAAACTAATCCGGTGAAGAAAGGAATGCCGGTTACTGTAGCAACTGGGCTGTTGCTATAGCAACAGAGGCAGCCACAAGCTGTTGGGTTGATTAGCACCAAGAAGAGGGAAGGTGGGCTTTGTCAAAGAGCCTTTGGGGGAGGGATCCTGTGGAGTCGGGGACAGCCTGGGAGGGACTAAGGAGTGATTTAATGAATGAAAGAAGCTTGTATGCCGAAGCGAGTCTGAGGCTGCAGAGTTTTGGGCGAACCCTAATTTCTGAAATTAAGCTTAAGCAGTTTAACTGAGGCATCAGCTTGACTGGGGGTTAGGGTCTTTGTGTAAACTCAAAGGAACCTCAAAGAACTGATGTATAACTGAACCTGGTGAGGTAACCGGGAGACACTACTTTCTATAAGAATAAATACCAGGAGGTGGCTAGGTGGTGCAGTGGATAAAGCACCCGCCCTGGAGTCAGGAGTCCCTGAGTTCAAATCCGGCCTCAGACATTTAATGATTACCTAGCTGTATGGCCTTGGGCAAGCCACAACCCCACTTGCCTTACAAGAACCTAAAAAAAAAAAAGAATAAATACCAGGGGCAGGTAGGAGACACGGTGGATGGAGCCAGTCCTGGAGTCAGGAGGAACTGAGTTCAGGTTGGGCCTCAGACATTTAATGATTGCCTCACTGTGTGACCTTGGGCAAGTCATTTGATCTGACTGCCTTGCATTAAAAAAAGGATAAATACTAGACTAATAGAGACTCAATATAGAAATATAGGAAGTCTAACAATTTTAGAAGATGAATTACTTTAGCAGAGTGCCTATCTATACATTCCTTGCTTACAGGGGATTTGTTAATAAGGAACATTACAGAGAAAGGAAAAAAAAGGAGGGGGAAGGTTATAATATGTTTTTCTCTTCAAAGTTCCCCTGCTTCAGTTTCAGTCATGTCATACCCTTTGTGACCCCATTGGAGGTTCTCTTGGCAGAGTCATTGGCATGATTTGCCATTTTTTCTCTTGCTCATTTTACAAATGAGGAACTGAGGCAAAAAAGGGGTAGGTGACTGACCCAGAGTTCAGATTTGAACCAGAAGTTTTCCTGATTCTTGAACCAGAGCTCTCTCCACCATGTCCGAGTTGAAGGGAGGCACTTTCTTGGTATCCTCAGCCCTTAGCCTCCTGTTGGCTCATGCTAGGTTATTGCTTGCCTACTGAATCCTTCTCGAATATTTGAGGCCCTGGTCTGAGAAAATTGGAAGCATTTCTTATTTTCTGCATTTCTGGACGTCATACCAACTCTGATTAAGGAAGGAACCGCATTTGGGACCAAGGCTGGCATCTTGAGATAATGTAACTCCAAAACGCTCACTTTGATTTTATAATTTTCCTTTTCTAATTATTTTCGCAAGGCAACGGGGTTACATGACTTGCCCAAGGTCACACAGCTAAGGCAGTATTAAGCGTCTGGGAGCACATTTGAACTCAGATCCTCTTGCCTGCAGGGCCGGTGCTCCACCCACCTGGCTAGCCCTGATTCCATGGCTTTTAGAGGCGCCGGTCACTAGCATCCTAATGGGTGAATGGTTTTCCCAGAGCAATTCAGTGGACTTCGTTTCCGCAGACTCCCGTGGAAACCCCCCCCCCTCCGCCTGTTCTTTTGGCGTTGGGTGAATTCGGGGTCCAGACTCACGGCACAGCCCTGGGGCCCAAGTTCCCCCCTTTTCAGCCCCAAGGGATGGTCTGAGTTCAAAATGCCCCGGGCGGTGGGAGGCCGCCCCGGTGCCCCGAACCGGCCGCGGACAAAGTGGGATTCGCCTTTTGAACCCCAAGTTTCCCAAGAGGCTTTGCTGCCACCCCCTCCAGGCACAGCCCCCCTCAGGGAGCCCGGGGGCAGCCTCAGCGCTGACCAGCCCGGGGGGGGCTCAGCTGGGTGGGATTCGGGGGGGGGCTCCTTCAGGAGCTTCCTCCCATTGGCCAAAGCATGGCCTGTGGAGGAGGGCGGGGCTGGGGGCTGCAAGGGAGCCGGGCCCGAGGCCCTGGTCCAGGCTGCGGTTGGGGCATTGGGGGGCGGGGAGGCCTTGGGGGGAGCCCGCGCCCCCCGCTCCCTCCGCTGCCTCCCGGAGCGCGTGGTCGGAGCCCCCGGCCCTTCTGGGCCCCTCGGGCTCCTCGTCCTGCTCCTCAGATCGCCTGGTGAGCGTCCCCCGGCCCCAGCCCCCTCCCCAGTCGCCCCCCCCCAGGCGCCCCCTCCCCACGTTCCCAAAGTCCACAGGACCCAGGCGCCTCCCCCCCGGGCCCCTGGAAGGGTCCCCAAGGGCCGCTCTGCTCTCCGGGACCCCTCATTGGATGCGAGAGCCCGAGCTCCCCCACAGCCCCCCCCCCCCGGGTCCCTGGCTCCCATCTGCCTTTCGGGGTGCTCTGAGTCCGACCCGGCTCCTGGGCTGCTTTCTCCTGTCCCTGTCCAGGGTCCCTGATCTCCCTGCGTGGATCCCAGAGCCTCCCTGTGCGCCCCTCTCCCGCTTCCCCACCTCCCCTTCTCTGGGAGCCCCCCGAGGCTGAGTCCCTCCCAGGCTCTGCCTAGCCGCACCCTCCCAGGTCCTGGCTGTGTATAGATGATTGTGTGCGTGTGTGTGCGTGTGTGCATGCGTGCATGCATGTTCATGTATGTGCATGTGAGTGCGTGCGCGCGCGTGTGTGATGTGAGCGCTGACCCGGGAGCCCAGAGGCTGTGAGGGGCATCGTCCGTCTGAGGTTGCGAAGCCCCTTCTGCCCCTGGGGTCTCTGTAGGAGGAACGTCCTGTCCTGTCCGTCCTGTCGCTGCAGGGCCTGGGCCTTTCTCATCTAATTTCCCTGGGACTCCCCCCACCCCTTCCCCTTAGGTCAGTGCAAACACCGCTGCCCCTCTGAGTCCTTCTCCCTGCCCAGCTCAGTCTGCAGAGGACCAAGGCCTGGCCCAAGCAGGGAGGCGGGAGGAATGGCCCCTGGGAGCCGGAGACCCCCAGCCCAGGTGAGTGCCCGCCATCCACACACTTGGCCACGTCCCCTATTGCGGCCATATCCCCACACACAGGGAATGGCCTATGAGGCTGGCGGAGCCTCCTGCATGGAGCCTTTGCTTCCCGGCAGGCAGGTGGTGCAGTGGGTAGAGAACTGGCCTTAGAGTCCGGCCTGGGAGTCTGAACGTGGCCTCAAACACTTGCCACGACTGCACGACACCTACCCCTGACAACCTCACATCCAAGGCCCTTCCTAGTCATCCTGGTTCATGTCTGAGCCCTGGCCCCAACTGCTCTGGAGGGGAAAGTGAGGCCGGGGACCTGGAACAGCCCCCGTGCCCCACACGCTCAAAGCCAATTCAGCCGCCTGTCGAGGCTTCCCCTGCTTCATGTCACGGTCTTCTCTGAAAAAGGGAGGATGGACGCTTTCTTTCATTGCTTTATAAAAATAGGCGGGCGATGGAACGCAGCAGGAGCTCCCCGCCCCGCTCTCTGCTACCGGGGGCCAAGCAGAGTCATTCCTGCTGACCCCCAAGGACATGCACTTCCCTCCTTAGCCTCTGTTGCCCAGGGATCCTATCTCTGCCCTTTGTTGGCCCTGCCCAGCCCCCTCTCCAGGCACACAAAACCCGTCCCTTCCATTCTGGTGACCAGGGTCTCCTTTGTGACTGCTGAAGGCCCTGGAAACCCCTTTGCAGGGAGCCTCTTGTGTCCAGGCCTGGGGCAGAGCCCTGAAGCCCCCCCCCCAGGTCTTGTCCTGGCAGTACTGCTCTCAGAGCAGAGGGCTGGGGCTGCTCACGCCCTTCTGCCATCCCGGACCCCTTTAAATTCCTGTCCTTTACCTGTTCTCAGGCCCAGGCAGGAAAGATTTAGAAAGGCCCTACTCTGTGCCAGCACAGGGTTCAAGTCTTCAGTGGACACAAAGGAACAAGCCTGCCCCCAGGGAGCTCCCAGTCTGCTGAGATATCCTGGTCCCAACTAGCTGGGCCCCAACCAGCCCCATACAGCAGGGGGGGCAAGTCCTCTGAGAGTGAAGGCTCTGCCAGCTTCAGGGCCCAGAGAAATCCTTTTGTCAGAAGCTGAAACTTGAAGGGAGCCAGGAAGCGTGGTGAGGAGGTTCAACTTTCCAGACTTGGGAGAGAACCCTTGGAATGGCACCGTCAGGTGATGAGATCCTGGTCAGGGGTCAACCTAGAGGCCACTGGGCCTGGGGCTGACAGGAGGAGGGAATGAAGGGCTGGAAGAACGGAAAGGGAGTTAGACCTGGTCCTAGTCATGTACTGGGGCCCCCAAGGCCCCTCAGACATCGCCTCTTATTTATCCTGTTGCCAGAATTGTCAGGGTCCTTGCTGGAGCGAGGCAGCCAGGCAGGCTGGGCACCACGTTGGATTCACTCACGACTGACCAGCACCATCTAGTGGAGATAGGCTGAAGTGTCCTTCAATGTCCTGAATCCTTACACTTTTACCCAGATGTGTCTGGAGATTGTCTCCTCCAGAGGAGAGGTCTGGGGAAGGTCAGGAAGGTCAGAACGTAAATATCTATATATCAAAAAGAGGAATAAAAAGAAAGGATGATGGAAGTGTTCCTCGGCCCTTAACCGAGGATCTTTTGTGAGTCAGTTTTTAATGAACATTTGTTCAATTCTTAATGGGTAGCTTGGAGGCCTAGTGGATTGCGCTGGGGGTGGGGTGAGTTCACCTGGCTTCCAGAAGACTTGGAAGGACTTGAACTCACTGAACAGTGACAGTTTCCTAGAAGGCAGGACTTCGGAAGGAGAGAAAGGTGAGGTCCTGGGGTCCTGACTTTGGGTCTAATAGGAGGAAAGGGATGATCCTCGGGGACTCTGGGGCTGGAGGCAGGAGAGGGGATGTCTTCAGGACCAGGAGAACTCTCTGAGATGAGATCCATCTGTGGTTCTCCATTGGAGCTGAAATTGCTCTGCCTTCTGGAAGCCAAGAGGCCTGTGTCCCTGGGTCAGAGGGGAAGAGGAGAGAGTGAAGTAGAAGACCAGCAAGGGGGTAGGGACATTCCCTGTGAGGAAGACCAGGTTCCTGAGGACCTTGCCCAGGATCCCACAGGAGGAAAGGGCCCATCCTGGGGCCTCAAGGGCTGGGTAGGGCGGGGCTCTTAGGATTGGAAGTGCCCACCCCTAGTAGGCTGGCTTGAACAGGAGACCTAGGAGCTGAGATCACTGCCCTCTGCAAGCCAACTCTTCAGGTGGATGTTCCATTTAAGGCTGCATCCTGGATGGCATTGGGATCCTCCTGACTCCCCCTTCCTTTGGGCATCATTCTCCCCCTCTTACCTCCTGTTGAGCGTCCTCTGAGGCTGTCTGGAATATTTTTCCCTCCTAAGCCCAGCTCCTTCCTGGCTTCTCTGCTCCATATCTTACCCAGACTCCCAGTTATATCCCAAAGACCACCAGGGCACCACCCCCAACTTCACCATTGGGTCATACTTTCCCAACCTTCAGATTGTAAGGGACCCTGGTGCCTTGTGGCCCTGATCATAGTTCCTAATTAGAGATAGTTGTTCTGCCTTTATCCCAGTCCCCAAGTGAGTTAATAATCAAAGAAATGGGGGCAAGAATACTTGGTTCTTTGAGGATTTCCTATGAAAGTCAATAGCATAAAAGAGGATAGGAATCACTAAAAATGGGGAGGAATTCAGAGGCAGAGAGGGGTGGCATGCTCAGGGAAGAGGTGGTGAAGGCAAAGCAGAGAGTATCACTCACTTAACCTTGAATTAGAGATGGGATCACTAGGAGGTATGGACCCCATGGAGGAGAAAGAAAGGCTAGGGGCAGGGGGAACACACTAACTCTCCTCTTGAGATTCCTCCATGAACATATCCAAATCATCTCTGAGTCCTTTTCCCAAAGAACCTTTTGACCTTCTGTTGGTCTCTGGGTTGGCTCTGGAATTCACACATTCTAGAAGCAGAACACTTGAATCTGCATCTTCTAGATGGTCTCTCCTGAGTCTGCACCTATTCCTAGGGTGTGAATTTTATTGACTCTATGATGGAAAGAAGTTCAGATATGAAAAATTATGCTCCTTTGATCTTTGGGATGGTTTGTAGGTGATGGCCAGAATTCCCTTTGCAATCTTATTTCCTGTTAAAAGGGGTTTTCAGGGAGAGGGGGAGAAGGGAAGGGAGTGACCATCTTGTCCCACCATGCCTGAGAATTCATCGAAACAAAATCAGGATCAATGATCTGTGATGGGTGAAAATTGAAATAATTATGGAAACAAAATTGGAGCTTCTGGGTATATGGATTTATTAAGTACTGGGAGCCCATTGCAAATCCAGTTGAGACCAGGCCTCCCAGCTTGGGACCAGGCCCCAAATACAGAGGGGGAGTCAGAGTTGTACACATTAGTGGGACTATTTTCATGAAATAAACCAGGTTACAAGACTGTATTTTCTGATTTCTAACTGATAGAAAGACTAGGGCTTTCTGAGTTGTGAGGTAAGGCGAAGCCAGCTTTGACATGGCTAGCACAGAGAGAAAAAGGAATTGTTCATGGCAGAGCATTTTTTCTCTGACTAATATTGCCTCTGTTATGATAGGACTGAGTAAGAAAGTCAGACCATATTTATATTATCATCGGAAATCATTTTTGCATCTGGATAGTTGCCATTTTTTTTAAAGGTTCTGATGCTGGAATCAATCTTTAGATTGAAAACAGATGGAAAAGACACTTTCCTTCTGGGACTCAGTTTCCTTAACTCAGAAATATGAGAAATGACTTTAGGACAAGTTTTCCAACTGCTGTCCTCATTGGGAAGCAGAAATTGAAGAGATGATAGAACTAAGAATAGATTAAAAATACAATTATGAAAAAAGATGAAATAAAAGGATCCTTTAGCTTATTGCAAAATTAATGTTGGGGGCAGCTAGATGGTGCAATGGATGGAGAGAGCACTGGCCCTGGAGTCAAGAGGATCTGAGTTCAAATCCAGCCTCAGACACTTAATAAGTGCCTAGCTGTGTGACCCTGGGCAAGTCATTCTTAGCCTCATTGCCTTAAATAAATAAAAATTTAAAAAAATTAACTATGTAAAGAAAAAATTCACTTAGAAAGTTAGAGGCTTCTTTTTGAATTGTAATGGTCTGTAAATGTCTAGAGAAGACTTCTTCAGGACTCGTTAACATGAATCCACACTGATAACTCCATTGTCCAGTGGCATGTGTACCTGAGTTAGAGAAGAAAATGAAACTGTTGAGGTTCAGCACTGGACCTGGAAAGAATTCTGACTCAGACTTTCTCCAAGTCAAGATGTAGGGTTAGGGTTAGGTAATCAGGGGGGCAGCTAGGTTGCACAGTGGATAGAGCACTGGCCCTGGAGTCAGGAGTACCTGAGTTCAAATCTGGCCTCAGACAGTTAATAATTAGCTAGCTGTGTGGCCTTGGGCAAGCCACATAACCCCATTGCCTTGCAAAAAAAAAAACCTAAAAAAAAGTGGAATTAGGTAATCAGAGGGGCCTAATTCTACTTTTTTTTAAGGTTTTTTTTTGTTCAGAGAGCAAAGATGAATTTATCAGGTACATACAGATGAGGGACAAACTTCTGAGATAATCTTTTCAGGCTGGGGTAGGTATTTATTGTATTGTTTTATCTTATGCTTAGGGATTTACTGATTGCTTCCTGGTGAGCAAGGTCCTTTTCAGAGCTTCAGGGACTTCAAACTCACTAGTGTCGAAAATAAAGTGGTTGCATATACCACTAAGGACTGTGAAATGAAGAACAAGTAAAAAGAGCTATTTTACACAACTATGGAAGCAATACATATACCAAATTAGGTGAAATGATAGAATATTGACAAAGCTATAAATTGCCTTTAATAACAGAGGAGGAAATAGAATCTCTCAATAGACCTATGTTAGAAAAAACTTGAACAGGCCATCAATGAGCTCAGTATGGAGAATGTATGTGTTTGTTTGGTATGTCCAGATGTGTTGGTGTACGTACTGGTTGGCAAGTTGTCGGTTCTTTTCATTTTCCATTCTTTATTTCCAGAGCCTCCCTACCTGTTTCTTTGTGAACTAGATGATTGATATATCTTTGTAGTCTTGACTCAGTGATTCAGAATGTGAATTCCTGAGGGATGCTGTGTCATTTTGCAGTTGGACCCAGAGGTTACGTGAGAGTGGGGAGATCCTATAGACAGCTTATGGTTCTTTTCCTGTGAGGAAATCACAGAACTCTCTGAGCAAGGAAGGTAAGAATAAAGAGAAACTTTGTTACAAAGGTTAGTGCAAGTGAATAAGTAGTTCCTAGAGTTAACAAGCTAAATTTTCCTATGGAAATTAAGAGAATCCTTAAGAAAAGACCAAGGAGAAGTAACAGTTGTTATACTAACTAGACAGAAACTGGCCTCCAGGAGCTGTCCACTTGTTCAGCACCATGGAGAAGGACAGCTTTCTCAAAGAGCCCTTGGGGGAGTGTAGTTAGGTACCTGGGAGGGACTAAGGAGTGGCTTAATGAATGAAAGAAGCCTGTATTCCTAAGCATGGCTGAGGATAATTATAAATTTTGAAATTAAACTAAAGCACCTTAACCGAAGGCATCAGCTTGATTTGTCAACTCAAGGGAGCCTTAAGGAACTGATGAGAGCCTGGTGAGAGAATTTGGAGACATGACTTTTGATAGAAACAAATACTAGACTAATACAGAATCAATAAAGAAAAGGAATTTCTAGGGAATTTCTACAAATTTTAAAGGATTAACTTTTGAAAGAGTGTCTATTTGCTTAGATACATTCCTTGCTTAAGGGGGTTTACTTGTAAGGAACAGAGAAAGAAAAGGATTACTTTTGTCTCTTAGTATAGGAAAAGGGTGGGGAGGAAATTAAAATATTTCTTCCTGCCCATAGTTTCCCTGCTTCAGTTTGAGTCTTGTCAAACTCCTTGTGACCCCATTTGGGGTTTTCTTGACAGAGACAATGGAGTGCTTTCCCATTTCCTTCTCCAGATCATTTTACAATTGAAGAACTGAGACAAAAAGGGGGTGTCTGACCCATAGTCCCACAGCTAATAAGTATCTAAGTCCAGATTTGAACTCATAATAATGAGCTCCTAATTCCAGGTCAAAGTGCTATCACTGTGCCAGATAGTCTCTCCTTGAGGGGTGGCACTGTTGAATCTTTCCTTGTATTATTAGCATTTAGCCTCCTGCCTGGCTCATATTAGGTTACTGATTCCTTAATAAATGCTACTTGAATTAACATGTTTGTGTCCCTGGCTGAAGACAAATTGTGACATTTTCTTATTTTCTGCATTTCTAGACTTAATACCAATTCTAGTCAAGCAATGAATGCCATTTTAAATCAAGGTTGGTATCTCTTGAGACTATTATGACTAAAAGGTGTGATTTTATCATTTTCATTATCATTGGACAGATCAAAGTAACTTTGATTTTATAATTTTCATTATCAATGGTCAGATCAATGTAACTTCTTTATTGATAAATGATTTCCCCAAAATCCCTGTAGGACAAAAAATATAAAGTGAAAGTGACATAAATAAGGCCACATTTAAAACATGAAAGAAAATTGAGAAATGACAAATTCAGTTGAATTCCTATCTGAAGAATCTTACATTGAACATATACTTTTATTCATTTGAGGCCAGAGTGATTGAATTCAGAGAACAGAGTCCTAAGAATCCAATTATATTCTTATTCCTACAGCTTTTAAATTTATGATCTTAATACCAAATTTTAATTCCACTTAGCATGAAAATATAATCTGAATGAACCATCCAATTATCAAATGGGAGAACACATCTGACTTTTCATAAAATTTTGATTAGGAGAAAGTCCAATGAAATCTGCTTTTTAAATAACAAACAGTATACAATTCCAATTTTCTCAAGAGGCTTTGCAGCCAATTCCTCAGAGCAGGGGAGGGAAGCGTGGGGGAAGAACCACTCTCAGTGATGACTGGTGGGTACAGCCCAGGTGGTTGTTTATATTTTTCTTTCATTCTCAAAGAAGACCAGGATATCAGGGAGATGATGCTGTGACATGCAAGTGAATTGGATTTACATGGGGCAGCTAGGTGGTGCAGTGGATAGAACACTAGCTCTGGAGTCAGGAGTACCTGAGTTCAAATCTGTCCTCAGACACTTAATAATTACCTAGCTGTGTGACCTTGTGCAAGTCACTTAACCCCACTGCCTTGTAAAAACAAAAAAATTCTCTGATTTGGATTTACAAGAGAGGGTGCTTTCCAAAGTCAACAGACTTACTTTCTCCTCCAGAGCCATCTGGGTCCAATGACCAACTATGGATCATGATGAATGGAGATGACCCCAAATACAGTCAGTATGAAACCTTAACCTTTTAAAGCTAGGTCTTTTCCCAGGCCATCTGTGTTCTGTGTCCATCCAGCGATTAAGTATATGCAAGAAAGATATGAGGCACCACTTTTGTTTTGTTCAAAAAAAATTAAACTGGGAGACTAAAACCCTCAGGATTTCTCACTGATCTAGAAGGTAAGAAAGAAATGCAGCCAAGAAAAGCCTCTTTAACCTCGTTTATAAAGAAATCAATTTGGGAGAGGAAGACCCTCAGGGATTCTGACCAATGTAGGAACAATTGCTGTTTCCATTCCCTCTGAGCCAATGAAGACCCCAAAATGACCCATCTGAGATGCTTTGTTGGTCAATCAGCATAATTGAGACCATATCAATAATAAAACTACAGAAGCATATGATTATCTCAATAGATACTGAAAGAGCCTTGGACAAAACAGAGTACCCTTTCCTATTAAAAACACTAGAGAGCATAAGAATAAATAAAGTTTTCCTTAAGATGATAAGCAGTATCTACTGTAAAAATGAGATTTCTTTAATCTATATTTCTGATAAAAAAAATTATCTTCTCAACATCTATTTAAGGTTCATAAGTCTGAATGTCACTTTGAACCCTCCTCAAGGTCTGTAGTCTCCAGGTTTCCATCTGAAGATTGGCTAGGTCCATGTGCAACAGCCTGGACCGCCTCAAAGAGCATCTACTAATTTGACTTTCCCAGGTGTGTCAACAATTCGACAAAGGCCATCCTGAGAAGGCAAAAAAACCTGGTCGTTCTGTAAGAGACTTACATAACTTTATACGTATGACATTTTGGAAAGAGAAAAATCCCAATATTGTATGTCCCTATGATATATCTGTTAACAACATAACACATCAAGTCAGAAGTCATGGTACTAATTGGATCTTTGTCAGTTCTGACATAGAACAGATCTTATGGCTGGGTAAGAGCATCATAAAATAGTCATTGACATCTTTATATACTAATGTGTAAACTGATTGGTTCACCATGCAAACCTTAAAAATGTAGGGTTAAAATAAAAATGTCAAAAGATGTAGGTGAAAGGTGAAGTTTTCTTCCCTGGAATTACCTTAAACCTATAGGTGGAGGAGATCTGTCCAAGATGACTACCCCAAAAGAGAAAGAGAAATGGGAATACTTATCCAAAAACAAAAGATAGAGGAAATCATGAACTTCCTTGGTGACTTGACTAGGGAAGTTGTACAATATTAAGTCACCCAATTGCTCCTCAGAGATAATCATCCTTATTCAATACTATTTGAAGAATTTTTATTGTGAAGCAACATGAGGGCAACATGTCTTCCTGAGTTTGTAATTAACATAGAGGCAGATATATTCAAGGTAAAAAGGAAAGGATGTATATAGAAATACAGGGAATGACCTACACATATTTAGAGGTCAGTGCAGTTGTAGTGAAAAGGTATTGGGGGGTTAACAGATTCATTTCGGAAAGCAAAGAGCTAACAGTTTGTTATGTTGGGCTCCTGTCTCTGTTTCCCTGTCCTTGGAGAATCAACCCGGTGGGGTGGGGGATCCCAGCAGAGAGAGAGTGGGCAGGTAGCTGTTACTAATACAAGATCTGGTATAAGGGAGGATAATTTCAGGGATGTTTCTCAGAGAGAATAGCAAAGAATATTACCAAAAATATATTTTCTCAGAATAAAAAAAATCAGCATAACCCATAAAGTAGTTTACTACAGAAAAGCCTATAATCCAGCAGTTTGTTTTCCGCCTAGTGTTTCCATGGCAATATTCTGATAGTTGAACTATTTGGGGAAGAATCGCTCCGTATCTTTAGCATAAAACTGTGGATGATGTTTTAGCTTTTCTTATTTCTTCTGATGTTTCTGTGATTTTACCTTTCTCAGTTGCTCTTTCATGGCTTGATTATTCTGCTCTAGTTTTGTGATGGGACTCACAAAAGGCTTTATTAATTTTATAATTTTCTTTAAAGAACTAGTTTTTAGTTTTATTTGTCATTTCTTTGATTTTTCGGTTTTCAATGGATCTATTTCTTTTTTCATTGATTTTCTCTATTCACCAATGTCAGATGGTCAAGGAATTGCTGCTTTAGAATGTAATTTTAGGTCTGCAGGTGCTCTCCCTCTATGTCCTCACTGTTTTTTTGTGGAACCTCTGGTTTTTCTATCTGAGTTTTAAAAATTCTTTTATTTACTTTTACATTACTACAATAATCTTGTTGTGAAAGTATACACCCCCCCCCAAAATATAGAAAAATCCCAAGAGAAATGAGGTTAGAGGAAAAAGGTGTACCTCAGTCTGTGTTCAGATACCATCGACTCTGTCTCTGAGATGGTTGGATTCTTTATCATAAGTCCATCAGAGAGGTTGCTTCAATGTTTTTTTCCCACAGATGCTATTGTTAACTATTTCCCTCCAGTTTATTCCTCCTCATTCCCACTTATTGTGCTCTCTCTCTCCTTTCACCCTGTCCCTCCTTAGAAGTGTGTTGTATCTGACTACCTTCTCCCAGGATCTTCCCACTCTTCTATCATCTACAACCCCCCTCCCCATCCTGTCCCCCTTCTCCCATCCCTTTCACCAAATCATTGGGCTGGGAAATTGCTTCACTCAGTCTTTCCATGGGTTCTGTCTCTCTAAAATTTAGAGGGTTAGAGTCACTCTTTTATGGCATCTGGATATTTTGGGGTAAGACCTTCTGGGAATTCCTTCATGCCATCCTCTTGACTCTACCCCCTTCTAAATGATTTTTATGATTTTATCTAGCCCTCTCAAACATCCCCTTCATAATTTGATTAGTGAGGGAATTAATTATTGATCCTTTATTTTTATTTGATTTTTAATTTTTTTATTTAAGGCAATGGAGTTATGTGATGTGCCCAAGGTCACACAGCTAGGCAATTGTGAAGTGTCTGAGGCTGGATTTGAACTCAGGTCCTCTTGACTCCAGGGCTGGTGCTCTATCCACTGTGCCACTTAGCTGTCCCCTTTATCTGATTTTATTGAAAAACTTTATTCAGAAATCATATTCTGTCATTTCTGTTAGAAACCAAAAATCTTCTTCATTGTCTCTGAGAGAAAAAGCTAAAGTGCAAAAACCTCAGTCTTTTTTTTCTCTCTCTCTTATGGGATTCAAAATTGTCCAACCTACAATAAGAGAAATTGAGGCAAAGCTTCAAGCCAGTAGCAGTTTATTAAAGGATCCATGTCTTTTAAAATGAAATGGAGCTCAGATCTTCCTCATTCCCTGGTGGTGAAGGATGGCTGAGAGAGGCACTTGAGGGGAAAAGACTTTAAGAGTAGCTTCCCCCCCTGGGTGTGGTATAGGGAATAAATTAGAGTTCAGTTAACTTTCAGTAAAAGGATATCTTCTTTTAATGAGAACCCACACTAGGAATACCATGCAATGAAGAAGAATGACTCAAAAACAACTATTTCAAAATTCTTGGGGATATCAAAAAGTGGACCAGAGCAATGAATTCCTCATTTGTCCACAAGTAAAATAATAAAAAAGGAAATGGAAGATGAATTCTGGATTACAAATAGATCATAAATCAGATTTTCATTTTTAAATAAATTTAATGTATTTTACTTCCCCCCATTATATTAAAACCATTTTTTTAGGGTTTTGCAAGGTAATGGGGTTAAGTGGCTTGCCCAAGGCCACACAGCTAGGTAATTATTAAGTGTCTGAGATCAGATTTGAACCCAGGTCCTCCTGACTCCAGGGCCGGTGCTTTATCCACTGCACCACCTAGCCACACCCTAAAACCATTTTTAACATTTTTTTTAGTTTGGAGTTCCCAGTTCTATCCTTCTTTTCCTCCTCCTTCCTGAGACAGTAAGCATTCAAATATAGATTATGCAATCTGTAAAACATTTCCATGTTAGTCATTTTGTACAAGAAGACTCAAATGAAAGAAAAGAGAGAAAAATAGTGTGCTTCATGTATTTATAGAATCTATTCAAACACTACTTCGTTCTCTGGAGGAAAATACTATACTTCATCAGTCCTTTGCATTAGTCTTAGATCATTGTATTACTGAGAATAGCCAAGCCATTCACAGTTCTTATAATATTGCTCCTACTGTGTATAAAATTCTCCTAGTTCTGTTCATTCATGTAAATCTTGTGAGGTTTTCCAGTAAGATTATTTTTTTTAAGTGAATATGGTGTTCATTCATATTCTGTAGGGTTTTTTGTTTTGTTTTTCTTTTTCTGGATGTGAATAGCATTGTCCATAGCAGGTCTCCTACAGTAGTCCTAGGTCTCTGAACTCGGTGTTACATCCATCAAGGTTGATCAACTCACAATGCTGATATCACTGTGCAATGTTCTCTTAGTTCTGTTCCCTTTCAATCCCTTCTCTGTGCTTCAGTTTCCTACTAAATTGCTGATGGTTAGACTTGGGGAATCCTGAGGTGTCCTATAACTCTACTTCCTTTACTTTTAATAGGTGTTGATAACATTCAAGGATGTGGCTGTGGATTTCACCCAGGAGGAATGGGGCCTCTTAGACTTTCCTCAGAAGGCGTTGTACAAAGAGGTGATGTCAGAGAATGCACGGAACCTGCTCTCTGTGGGTAAGAAGACTTCCCCTCATAACTCTTTACCTCTATTGCCTAGGGTTTGGAAGATTTGTCAGTTTTAGAAATAGAATATTGCTGGTCTCCTGTATCTAAGAGACACAGTCCTATTGCTCTCCATTGTCCTATAAAAAGTATGTGATAGGAACCTGAGTATTTCTTTGTTGTTTCTAAAGCTCTAGGTACCTTCAGGTCAAAGATCAAAGCAGTGTGGGAACATCTCAGAGGTTATTTATTCAAATCACTATTTGGTTTATCAGCCCTGGTGGGGAGAAGAGATACACATGTTTGAATATATTCACAGCCCCTTCCCTAAAGAAAACTAAGGTACAAGTTTCTCTCTAAGCTCATCCCTAACTGATTCCTCATGTCCAGGGCTTCCAGTTCCCAGAGAAGATGTGATCTCTTATTTTGAACAAAGAGAAGCACCCTGGATGCTTGAGAAAGAAGACCTGAGCAGTCATTGCCTAGGTGAGTGTGGTGACAGTAGGTATATGACATGTGATTACATGAGGCTTCTCCATGTTGTGATGAAGGGAGTACTAGATTTGGGGGGGTGGAAAAGCCTGCCTTGGATTTTGTTTCATGTTTTCTTTAGCAGTGACCTCCTGGGCAAGTCCCTGAAACGGTGAACAAATTCAGTTTTCCCACTGGCAAATTGAGGAGGTTGGATCTATGATCCCACAAAAAGTCATTGAGATATGGGGACGTGAAGCTGAGTCTTAGGCTTGAGGTGTGAACTCTATCTTAGATCTTTTTCAGGTGAACAAACATTTATGTGGCTGCTACTTGCCAGGTCTTCAGCACTGGAGACATAGGGAAAGGCAGGGGCTTTCCCTGCTCTCGTGGAGCTCACAGTCTGGAGGGGCAGACAACACATTAACATCTATGTAAAAATCCATTATGGACAGGTTAAATTGGAATTCATCAAATGTGGAAAGGCCCTATAGTTAAGTATGACCGGGAAAAGATGATTGTAGAAGGTGATCTCTAGCTGAGGGTTCAGGAAAGCCATGGCAAGCATTTTGAGCAACAGTGATAGGGAGGAAAAGTCTCAGAGTCAGGAGGTGAAGTGTCCTATTCAGGGAAAAGAAAGGAGGTCCAGGTTTTTCAGTGAATTATGAGACCAAGATCTTATCTAATAATAGATGGAGAGAGGAAGAGTGTTGCAAGTTAGTCAAAAGGGAGAGTGTGCAGTCAAATGAAAAGATCTTGAAAAGCACTTTGCCAAGTGGCCTAGTGAGTCAGTCAGGGAGATGTCATAAGATTGCCTTGCCACAAGAAGGGCCCAGCAAATTGATGTTTTGTTGTATACCTGAACAGTCCAGTTTCAGGATTTTCTCTGTGTGAAGGGGGCTGCCATACTTAAAAATTATCTAAGGCTGTTTTGTTTAAATCATCAGCTTGAGGCCTTTTCCTGATCTCTGTAGCTCCATCTCTGTCTTATTCTTGGAGAATCATTGACCAGGTTCATGTAGGTGACCAGCATCTTGGTTTAGAGAGCTGGGAGATGGAGATTCCCAGGTTTTCTATAATCAGAAACTCTTCAGGAGCCAAGACAGAAGCCTCTGTGATATTCAGTCTTGTGTTTGATCAGGTTCTATCTGGATTAGAACCTGACAAAGGTGAATAGGTTCTAGAAAGAGACAGTTGACTGAGAGCAGAACTTGCCCTTGCCAACTGGGGAGGGAATAGAAGACAGAGACTGAGCTAGAGCTTGGGGTTTGTTGTCAACCTTGGTCCATCAATCATAGATTAAACACTTTCTATCTTCTACCCACTGCTGGCCCTGAACATGCAAAGGAAGGCAAAAGCCAATCTCTGCTATCACTTAGCTCATAGTCTTCTATACAAACATGGATATAGTTTGAGAAGAAACAACAAATAATGAACCCCTTACTTAGCTGATCCAGATGGAAATACTTTTAGTTCAACTGAGACACAAGGAAAGAGGAGTGTGAGTGCAACAATAGTATAATAAAGTGAACAGAATTGGGGAGAAAAGAGCAGATACCACCAGAATGATAATAGTAACAGTACACACGTTTTGTTGTTCTGTCATTTTCCATTCATTTTTTACTCTTTGTGACCCCATTTAGAATTTTTTCAGCAAAGACACAAGTCGTTTGACATTTTCTTACCAGTTCATTTTACTGATGAGTTAATTGAAAGGCTTAAGTGACCTGCCTGGTATCACACAGCTATTAAGATTCTGAGGCCATATATGAAGTAGGGAAGATGAGTTTTCCTGACTTCAGACTTGATGGTGTATCCAACTAACTTGCATTTACAGAGGTGGGGAGGTAGGGTGGGAAATAATGTGCCTTGCACTTTATAAATATTTTCTCATTGGATCCTCATAATAAAGCTAGAAGTTATGAGCTGGTATTTTATCTATATGAAAAATTAAGAAACTGAGAAAAACAAAAGTCTTTGATAAAGGTCACAGAATTCGAAAATTTGTGTCTCCCAGACTTGAAGCCCAGCATGTTATTTTGATTTTTTTTTAAACAGAACACTATGAAAAAAAAATCACACATGTATGGGTGGAAAATGGGAGAAGAACTGGGCAAGCTCTTGCTGAAGAATGGAAATGCATGTTTTCTTTTCGATTTTGTTTTTGGCTCCCTAACCAGTCAATATAATGAATTGCTGGTTAATATATAAAAGATTTGTTTTTAGCCTGTCTCATGACAACTAGTTTACTGATGATACTGATTGGATTGTTGTTATATTTCCAAACAATGTTTATTCTTTTTTTTTTATTTAGGTTTTTGCAAGGCAAATGGGGTTAAGTGGCTTGCCCAAGGTCACACAGCTAGGTAATTATTAAGTGTCTGAGATTGGATTTGAACCCAGGTACTCCTGACTCCAAGGCCGGTGCTTTATCCACTACGTCACCTAGCTGCCCCCCAAACGATGTTTATTCTTAAAACTACCTTTGTCAGGATTCAATTTCTTCAGCCTTCAGTTTCTCTTTTCTCCTGTAGACAATTCAGCTACACTCTTACTGAAATTCTACTGAATGATTAATCTATATTTACAAACAATTCTTTGGAGAGGCTGCCAGGGAGACAAATAGTACTAGAAGTGGAAAATAGTTTCCAGTATGGAGGGTCTGTGAATATCTGCGACAATTTACACACCAAAGGTTGGAAAGTTTGGAAATAATTTGATGTCAAGTTGAACAAATTATGTTGTGTTTAATCTGAAGCAGAATATGATGTCATCAATTCTTGATCTCAAAATGCATTATATCCCTGATTCAAATGGTTTGGAATCACAGAATCTTATTATGGTGAAAAGCATACTTGTTATTAGAAAGGAATAATGTCTTTGTAACAAAATTGGACCTTTATTTACAGCTTAAGGTACCAATTTTTATCACAAATCCCTTGGACCACCGTCTAGAACCTCCAGTGACTTTGTGGGTCACTAAATGAGAAGGACTGCAAGAGGACTCATAGGAAATTATGCTATCCATTGATAAAAGAATGATGGACTAAAGTTCCTTTATGAGATACATATTTTCAGTCATTAAAAATGACATGCATTTTTTAAAAGTTTTGTTTACTACAAGAAATTAATTTTTTTAATGAGCAGAGGCTTTTAAAGATAATTTAGTATAAAGAAATTTTAACTGTCAAGTCCAAACACATTAATGGGCCTGAATAAAATTTCTTATACCTCAGTATAAACATAAAATAATTCAGGCATTCATCTGAACTGTAGACACTGAAGCAGAATAAATAGGATTGAAATTACTAAAGAAGGAAATTTCGTTATGCTGACAGACAAGCTAGATAATGAAATAAGAGGTTTGTTTTTTATTTGTTCATGAAATGTCATAATGTTTAAAAATAAAATATTAAAAGTGAAGACAGTGAATGTGAAAGTGAAGCAGCAAAATTCAAATTGAAAACAATTTGTCCAATACTAAGGACAGAGTATGCAAAGTCACAATCTTTGAGTTCCTGTCTCAGCTACTGATATTTTCATCAAGACACTCAACCGATCTGAACTCATGACCTGAGTTGTGAATGTAATGAGAATGCTTGTCAGGCCTGTGTCACAACAGGTTTGTGGTAAGGATCCACTGTGACTGTGAATCATCAGATGATCTAATGTGAGCTAATGATCTTTTCAAATTATTGATTCTAGGGGCGGCTAGGTGACGCAGTGGATAGAGCACCGGCCTTGGTGTCAGGAGTACCTAGGTTCAAATCTGACCTCAGACACTTAATAATTACCTAGCTGTGTGGCCTTGGGCAAGTCACTTAACCCCATTGCCTTGAAAAATCTAAAAAAAAATATTGATTCTACTCCTTTAAGTTTGAAGAGTTTTTCTTTGCCTGGGAAAGTAGCATGTAAATCAGTTTGCATTCTGCCAGTGGAGGGAAGGGGGTGCAATTATATGTTTCTGTATGTGTGGCTATGTATGTATATTTACTAATTTTGTTTTTTTAGAAGAAGAGATCAGACTTGAAATCAAAGAGACTGCTGCAGAGATAAGGCTTTCAGAGAAAAAACCTCACAAGCAAAGATTCATGAATGAAATTTCCTATGACAACACTTGGAGACAAGTCTGTGCTATATATGAGAGAATTCCCACTGGAGAGAAACCATATGAATGCAATCAATGTAAAATAGCCTTCAAAAAAAAAGATAAACTCATTAAACATCAGAGTATCCATACTAGAAGCAAACCTTATGAATGCAATCAATGTGGAAAGATTTTCACACAGAGCTCCAGTCTTACTGTACATCAGAGAGTACACACTGGAGAGAGACCTTATAAATGCAATCAATGTGGAAAGACTTTCAGAACGAGCTCTAGTCTTGGTGTACATCAGAGAATTCACACTGGGGAGAAGCCTCATGAATGTAATTTATGTGGAAAGACTTTTACAAGGAGGGTCAGTCTTACTGTACATCAGAGAGTACACACTGGGGAGAAACCTTATGAATGTAATCAGTGTGGAAAGACTTTCATTCGTAGCTGCAAACTTGTTGTACATCAGAGAATCCACACTGGGGAGAAACCTTATACATGTAATCAGTGTGGAAAGATTTTCACACAGAGCTCCAATCTTGCTGTACATCAGAGAATTCACACTGGAGAAAAACCTTATGAATGTAATCAATGTGGAAAGATTTTCACACAGAGCTCCCATCTTGCTAAACATCAGAGAATCCACACTGGGGACAAACCTTATGAATGTAATCAATGTGGAAAGACTTTTAGACGGAGCTCCAGTCTTTCTATACATCAGAGAATCCATACTGGGGAGAAACCTTATGTATGTAATCATTGTGGAAAGACTTTCAGAAAAAGTTCCTGTCTATCTGTACATCACAGAATCCACACTGGAGAGAAACCTTATACATGTAATCAGTGTGGAAAGATTTTCACACAGAGCTCCAATCTTGCTGTACATCAGAGAATCCATACTGGGGGCAAACCTTATGAATGTAATCCATGTGGAAAGACTTTTACAAGGAGAATCAATCTTGCTGTACATCAGAGAATCCACACTGGTGAGAAACCATATGAATGTAATCAGTGTGGAAAGACTTTCAGAACAAGCTCCAGTCTTTCTGTACATCAGAGAATCCACAGTGGAGAAAAACCTTATGAATGCAATCAATGTGGAAAGATTTTCACACAGAGCTCCAGTCTTGCTGCACATCATAGAATCCACACTGGAGAGAAACCTTATGAATGTAATCAATGTGGAAAGATTTTTACACAGAGCTCCAGTCTTGTTGTACATCATAGAATTCACACTGGAGAGAGACCGTATGAATGTAATCAATGTGGAAAGACTTTCACAATAAGCTCCAAACTTTCTGTACATCAGAGAATCCACGCTGGAAAGAAACTTTATAAATGTGTGTAACCAATGTGGAAAGACTTTCAGAAAGTCATCCCATCTTGCTATACATTAGAGAATTCACCTGAGTACAATCACTGTGGAAAGGCTTTCACATAGAAGGTCTATCTTACATCAGAGAACTCACATTGGTGTGTAATGTTTTGAATGCAATTACTGTGAAAACTAATAATCAGTATGATAAATCCATCACATCAAAGTTAACCCTTATTTTCCTTCAGAGACTTCATGCCAGATAGATAGAAATTTTATCACTGTATGAATGAGAAAGGTCTTTCAAATGGAGTGGAAAGCTTCTTAGCAGAGAATTCTCCCTGGATATAAATCATTTTATTCAGGCCTTTAGCCAGAGATTGTCTCTGAGTAGATTCCCAGGTCCTCTCCATGGTGTTGGCCACCTTGTTGAGATAAAGCAAAAAATCTTGCAGTACAGGCAGGATTTGATTTCAGTTCTCCCTGACTTCAGGGCCATCCCTCTACCCACTGCATCAATCTGGTTGATGCTGAAATGTCACTGGTTACTAGCTAGTCTGGTCAAGTATGGTTTCTATTCTAGGAAAAAGAACTTCAGTCTTTCTAAACTTGGAACACTCCATGGCCAATGAAAATGCTCAAATCCAACTGATGCTAGACTTTCCTTTGCCCTGAGTTAAAGGAAGTAGGGATTTGGGAAAAACTCTGTAGGGATTGGAGGGAATATCTGTGCAGGGGGGGTGTTTAACCACTTTTTTGTATTGGACCCCTTCAGCTGTAGAATAAAGTCTAGGGAGAAGGTAGGTGGTGCAGTGGAAAGAGCACTGGCCTTGCAATTAGGAGAACAGGACTTCTAACCCAGGTAAAGACACTTGACAACTAACTGTGTGACCTTGGACAAGTCAACTTAACCTTGATTGCTTCACATCCAAGGTCCTCTCCATGCATCCTGATTCATATCTGCCCCCTGGACCAGAGGGCTCTGGAGGAGAAAGTGGGGTTGTTGACTTAACACAGTCCACCTCACTGAAATACAATAAAGTCTAGCTACCCTTTCTGGGAATAGGGCTTTTAAATACATCAAAAAGACACAGAGAATTACAAAGAAGCTAATTACAGCTTAATAAAGATGAGATTCCCCAGCCACTCCTTCTACATTCATTACATTTGTCCTTGGATTTCTGGGGGGGAGTGGGATAAATAAGTGCCTGGGAGCCTCTCACTGGCTCCTGCTCCTGGGTCCCCCATTGATGGGTAAGGTCTCATCTAAGGGTGTCAGTGTTCCCCCATCTACACAATCATGATATTGCTAACCTCGTGTCAAGCCTTTCTAGATTAAGCCCCAGCATCTTGACAAATTAAGACATTTCTACCCCGCTCTGAGGTAAACTACTCTCGGAAGAACAGAGAGCCTGCCATCTAGTGGCCATGTTTGGGTCTTTGAGTCCCCATCTCATAAGCCTACTTGTAACCATCTATGTGTTCTTCTGGTCCTCCACCCTTCAGTGGGGTCCAGAGCAACAGGAGCTTCTGCTCAGATGTCAAGATGGATCAGGAGGGTACCCCTTTCTTGATTCAGTGAGTCCCTTAGGATTGGGTTGGATGGCCTTCAGTTCTGCCCACAGGGTGCCTTGCTCTCTGCCAGCAGTCTTCAAAAAGCTGGCATTGGCAAAGTGAAAGACTGCAGCTCTTACACATTGAAGGTGACTACCAGACAAGGGTTTGAATTTGTGCCCTCTCTTGGCCAAAGGCAAATTTCTATTTTGACTTCTTCCCTTGTCTTAACAAAGATCTTTCTATGAAAGGACAGCTTCAAACTCTCCCTCCAGAGGCAGAAATAGAAGTACAGGATATTTCCCTCACCTTTTTTTTTTTCAGGTTTTTGCAAGGCAAATGGGGTTAAGTGGCTTGCCCAAGGCCACACAGCTAGGTAATTATTAAATATCTGAGACCAGATTTGAACCCAGGTACTCCTGACTCCAAGGCCGGTGCTTTATCCACTACGCCACCTAGCAGCCCCTCCCTCACCTTTTTTATGTGCATTTTGCTCCTACAAAAATTTTTCCATTTTATGCACTCAAAATGATTGATTCTCTCTTGGTAACTGCATCTCTGCTTTCATTGATTTGGAATGCATTTCTTCCTGGAGGTTTTCCAATGAGTTGACCTCTTCCAGTGAAAAGAAAATGATATGATCTTCAGCATTTATTTTTAACTTCTTGAGGATCCAATAAGATTTTGGTGAAAAGCTCATTTCTCTCAGACTGTTGTTCACTTCTCTCAGTAGTTCTTAAACATGGAGTTTGAGGGAATTCAGGAAACTAAGTATTATCAGTGGCATGTTAGCAAATTTGGGAGTAACAGATTTATAATCCAAAAGGATCTGAACTGACCAAAACACATAAGTTTAGAAAATTAAAATGGATAACAGGTCATTTGGAAAAATAAATATCTGGTGGTCCCAGTGGCATGACTTCCAGTACAACATCGACACTTGTGTCTTCAGGAAACAATGGGGGTGGGGAAAATGGTTCTCTTGTCCTCTAGCCTAGTCATATTACATCTGGCTCACTAAATTCAACACTTGTCACCATGTTTAGAAGGGACACATATACCAGAGATGACCTAGCCAAGGCCAACAAGGAGGGTGAAGCTCCCTGAATCCTGGATGAAAAAAATGTTGAGAAGAAAGCCACGCCAAGTAGAGCCATGATTGTACTCTCGAGTATTTGAAAGGCTTCCACTTGACTCTTGGTTCAGTATCCCATTGCTTTTCCTACTATTTCCTATCAACCCCAGAGTGAATGGTTGGATCTCAAACTACTGCTGTCATAGGGCTTGAGGCAATAGCCTCTTCATAACCAGGGCTAGGGGCCCACCTTTCAGAAGCAGGTTCTAGGACAAATAGATACCTAGGGAAGGGAAAGGGAGAATCATTAGATAGTGTCAAGCACTGTGCTAAGTGCTCCCCCTCCCCCACAGTTTTTGATAAGTACTAGAGTGCCAGAAATGGGGTCAGAAAGTCCTGGGTTTGAATCCTGCCTTAGCAATGACAGTGGTTAGAGAATCTATCAGATAGTTCACTTCTGTAATAGAAGCAAATTTGTAACCAAACTTGAAAGCCTTTTCCCTTGGAAATGATTTGTTTTTCCTTTCTTTCACTGAAGCTGAGATATTTTAGCCAATTCTGTAGGTGCAGATCCCAGGTAGGTTTGAACCAGCCCCTTGCACACCTCCAGGCTTCTGCTGGCTCCTCTTTCCTTTAGTTCTCTTGGCTGTCTATGTGGTGAGTGTATTCCAGTCCACTTGGATCAGTTCTTCCCAGGTCTGGTTGCTAGACAAGCTTTCTTATAGACTGTCAATCACATCCCAAATCTCCAGGTCACTCTTCCTAAAATTACTATTGGCTCACCTTTTCCTAAAATTCAGGGACCCAAGAAGACTGTCTCTCTCTTACCCAGCTACCAACAGATTTAGTTGTGCTGCCATCTGTAAACCCTGAAAACTAAAAACCTTCAAAAATTAGGGTTAAAATAAAGTGACAATAATTATAGGTTAGACATGAAGTTTTTTGGAGAGGAATTATCAGTGGAGTCCCTTATGGTAATGACCACACAGAACTCCTGGAGATAGTTATGTTTATCCCCCTCCCCCCCCCAAAAAAGAATAAGGGAAATCTTTAATCTCTTTGGAAGTTTACACAATCTTAAGTTTCCCATTTGCTTCTCAAAGTCTATCATGTTAAATGATACCATCTGATTAATTCTTATCTCTTCCCGGACTTTAAGCTTCTTGTGGGCAGGACAAGTTTTCCAACTTACTGAACAGTCTTCCTGGAATCTATAATTAACATAGGGGACCATAAGCAGCCAATGACTTCTTCCCTACGGGCCATGGTGACTGTCAGTGAAGGCTGGCTACTGTTCTAAGGAACTTAGCCATATTCAACAGGAATATAGTTTGTGAAAAACTCATTATATATTATTAATATGGTGTTATTACAATTTGTCATTCCCCCATTTTAATGAAAGATGATGTCACGTCAGCTATACATGATCAACTAAAAAAATGAGGAGCATATTGGAGAGAGTACCTCTAGGGGTACTAGGGTTCATAGAGAAATGGGCCCAGAACAAACATAAGTCATGTCTATGGGGGATGGGGAATGGACTTAAGGATGGAGGAGATATTTATAGAGTCAAGTGAGAAAAGGCCAGTCCCCTTTGAATCAACAAACTGTACAAATAAGAATATGCACAAGGAAGAAAGTAAACAATAGCATAAATTTCTAGTCCATTTCTTCTGGAGACATCCCATGTCCTTCTGTATCTCTAGGAATCTGACTAGACCAAGTATATTCAGATGGCTTGTAGGTATCTTCCTCGAGTAAAAGAAATATCTCAGCACAAATTTTATCAGGTCAAGTCCTGTGATTTTCACCAGTAGAAAATAAAACTCTGGGAATTCTTAGATCATTACAAATTGCATTTTAACTTGTCCACTGTCATATTGATATACACAAATTGAGTTACAAATAAAATTTAACCTAATTTTGTTCTAACATTTTCTTATTACTTTTTACTCATCCCTCCATTTGGAGGATGTCTATACTTCACAAAATAAGCTTCACATGCCTTTGCTAATCATTTTAGAACACAGAATATCTAATAAGTGATTTACAAAAAAATAGTTTTAATCTTTAACTAATATTAAAATAATAAAATGATTTTTTCTCTTTAAAATATTTGTAAAAAGATCAGTATACCATGTGCCTTGCAAAAACCTAAAAAAGAAAAAAAAGGATCAGTAGACTCACATTCCTTTACTTAAAACTTAAGACTTATAATAGAGAATAATATCTCAAAAAATTTCTTGTTGTACTTAAATATCCCTGAAGCATTAAAAAGGCTCTCAGTTCTCACAGGAACATATATAACTGACAACAGCTGCAAAAACTATACATTACTTTTTACCTGGCTTTTAGAATTTAGATAATTGTAGGGCAAATAACTTAAAATTTCTATTCCTACTCTTAATATTGATCATCTGACATGATTATAGCAATTTATATAAAGGTCAGGGACATAAAGAAAAAGGAAACTCCTTCATTTATTTAGATGTCAGTTTCCAGGCAGTGATCAAATACCCTGAGCCAGACTTTAAACCTACCAGATAAGAGATTTGCCAAATGTCAAAATTGGTAAACCAAGTTAGGAAAAATCAGTGTCAGATCTTGTTGAATATTGCTTTCCCAGGCTTTCCCATAAGCCTATCACCTGCAGTGTCCATATTCAAAAACTCATAGGGTTCCTGGAATCTCTAGATCAGAAACTGTGTCAGAAAGTTTAATTCAGAACTTGTTGAAAATGACTCTTTCAGGGCGGCTAGGTGGTGCAGTGGATAAAGCACTGGCCCTGGAGTCAGGAGTACCTGGGTTCAAATCTGGTCTCAGACACTTAATAATTACCTAGTTGTGTGGCCTTGGGCAAGCCACTTAACCCCGTTTACCTTGCCAAAAAAACCCAGAAAATGACTCTTTCAAATCTTATCACAGTGAGCCTTTGACCTGCAGTGTCCAACCCCCATTAGGTTTTCTAGTTTCTACTGACTATGACCTACCAACATTTCTTTGATACCTTTATTTCAGACTCATAGCAGAAGGTCAGTTCTCAGTCCCAAAATGTCTTCAATAGCAACTTCCTATATTCAGCTCTAAATTTATAGTTTAAAGAATCAGAAAATGCCAAGTTGTGATTATAATTTTTCAGTGTTAACAAGAAAAAATTATAGGAAAAACTACAAAATTTTATCCATGTTGCACAGGTGATTTTATCACAAAAGATTTGGAAACATGTAACATGTAGAAGCAAATTTTATAGAAGCAACTTTCTCTATTAATATGTTCACTTATTATCCATATCCAAAATATATAATCCAGACATCATTGCTTCCAGAATCCTGTTAAAAGCTGATTCTTAAACACTTACATAGATTTCTACTTTCATAGTCTAAATTTAACATGAATAGAAACAATTTATACAATGACAATATCTACATATTGCAGAAAATGGAAAGAAAAAAAGAAAATAGTGAAACAAAAACAAAATAGAAAATTTAAAGTATAATGATCCTAACATATATAACATATATCTATAATATGTTTGGGGGGCAACTAGGTGGTGCAGTGGATAGAGCACCAGCCCTGGAGTCAAAAGTATCTGAGCTCAAATCTGGATTAAGATACTTAATACTTAATTGCATGACCTTGGACAAGTCACTTAACCCCGTTGCCTTGCAAATATAAAAAAATTAATTAATTTGATTATCACAGACTTATTACAAACATATTTTAAAATTTAATATTACTATAACAAAATTACCCCCAAAATCATACCAAATCTTATACCAGTCCTAAAAAGAAATTGCAATTCCCTAGCAACTTAATCTTACACATGATCATCTCATAACACTAATGTAAATCATACTTATATTATGGAATGGCAACAAATTTAGATGAAAACAACAAAAAAAATTTTCTACTTCCAATCTTTAAATGCTTTTAATATTAACCCAATATCTAATTGTTGCAGAAATAGTGATCTTGAAAAAGATAGAAAATTTTCTCTGACAGCTATAAGCAATATCATCACATTATCGCAATAAATTAGCTTACAGATTTGAAAGTTTAGTAGACTTCATACAAATCACATAAAGAAAAGTTTATAAAAACGGTCTTTTCTGAGGTTTTTAAAAACAGCGATAAGTATTCCTGATGTTCAAAAGGACAATACATTAATTATGAACTTGTATAGTGATAGACATCTCTCTTATTCAATCATAAAGCAAAAATAAATATTTGATATTATCAATCCCAAATTGATATAAATATATATATATATATATATATATATTTTAGGCATTATAAATTAATCCCACAAAATTTTTCATGCAATAAATGCCAATTACCACAGATCTTCTAAGTACCGCCTTCCTTGAACTTTAGGGTCTTTACAAAAGGAATGGTCTATTGGTTTAAGACAGAGAGAATATACCTAAATTATCTTTTTTTTTTTGGTAGAAGCCCTTTATTAGCAGAATTGCATCTTCAGAAAATTATGAAGCCATTCACCTGGACCAGGTCTAGTTCCTAACAAAAAGGTTGGGCTTTCCCAAACACACAAATAACGGACAACTTTTAAGAAAGTTGCCAACACTTAATTGACCACCTCCCAACAAGGAACGAAGACGGCTTATCGTGTGAAATAAGCAGGGGGTCAAACAGGCTCCTTCTCTGACTGTGAGTTAGAGAAATGCCCACAGGCAGCTGCGCGTAATCTGGCGGAGACAGCCCCGGATTAGCAGCTCTGGAGGCTCCCGCTGAAGGCTGGCAGATCTTAGATCCCCACAACAGCCCTGTGAGGCGGGTGCTCTCTTCTAACTGCTTAGAACACAAAACAAAACACAGAGAGGTGACTGTGAAGGCTTGCTTGAGGCAGGGCTGGAGCTTGGTTCTTCATGACAGGAATAACTTGTTGCGGGATGATCTCTGCCTCTTAAGCATAACCTCAAACAGACGAATGCCACACACAGATGGAGAGAACAGGAATTTAAACTATATCACAATACACATTTTACTGAATGAATGGATGCAAGAGATGAAGACATTCAAGGGCAAGACAAGTCGAATACTTTGCTGGGGGTTTTCTTTGACGTCTGTACTTTGGCAGACAGATTTCCAAAATGGGAGGGGCAGCAGTAGTAGTTATTTCTTATTGGGGGCAATGAGGTGATTTAAGTGATAGATGGATGGATGGATGAATGGATGAATGAATGAATGAATGAATGGATGGATCGATGCAATGGTAGGGAGGGGGAGGTGGTCTTGGTGTAGAATGTCTTTCATTTCCCTGGCCATTCTTTATAACCCGAGCTTGGTCCTTCTCCAGTGTCTCCTCTTTGAGTTGTGCCTGATCTTATTGCCAGTTTTCATCTGAATCCACTGGGGAATGGGACGATTCTGCTTCTGTTTCTTGGCCAGGAACCTCTTGATTCTGAATGTTTTATGAGAGGACATGATGATGAGATGACAGCTGAGCTTCCACCACGATGGCTGGACGGGCGAAAAAGGGAGAAAGACTAGCAGAAGCTCGCTATTAGAGGATCTGCCTATACCTAAATTATCTTATTACAAATGACAAAGTTTACCAAGCCTTAAGATTTGCTGAAATACAATTTTTCTTTGACAACAAATTTGCTGTCTGTCTTCCATCTTAAATTATATAAGTATATTCTCAAATGAAACATGTTTGATAATTCAAATTACATAATTACTCCCCATTCTGTGCAAAAATTTTGCCAGAATTTTACAACACTGAAATTTTTGCAACAGGGTTAGACTTTCTAATCTATTCCCCCTGTAGAACTTCCAAGTGACCCTCTAGAACTAAGTTCAGAGATGAGAGAATTAAGGAACTTAATGTTGATTGACCTCATCTCAAGAACCTAAAACATGGGAAGGGGGTGGGGTGTACATTGCCTCAAGCAATGTAAGCTACAAGATCAGTGCAGTGGGAACAATGTAAACATATTTTCCTTTCCAAATTTCTTCTTTTATATTCTCCAGTAACTCAAATTGGCAAATTCACAATTTTTCTTATAGACAAACAACCTTATGTCAAATTCCTTTTAAATATTGTTTTTAAAGAGTGACATCGGGGAATCTCACCCATGGAGAATTGATTCTGCCTGGGGCTCATCCAGGCTCATCTTTCTTTCTTTCTTTCTTTCTTTCTTTCTTTCTTTCTTTCTTTCTTTCTTTCTTTCTTTCTTTCTTTCTTTCTTTCTTCCTTCCTTCCTTCCTTCCTTCCTTCCTTCCTTCCTTCCTTCCTTCCTTCCTTCCTTTCTTTCCCAATCAGGACTCAAAAAAAAGGCTGAAAACAACACGGGATTCCCCCCAGCCACGAACTGTTCAGAGTTGGTGCTCCCCCGAATTGATGCCCATGCCAGTGTGGACACTCTGGAACGTAAGTATAATGCCCAAGCTGATGAACTCTTAAAAGAAGAAGAAAAATCCCTGCAAATGATGCCCCTGGAGAATAGGGATGATTTGACGCTGGGAAAATGGATTCACATTACTGCAGGTCATCTTGGCGCTCTTGCATCTTACAGTGTCTCATAGGCTTCTGGCTTTATACTGAAGCACTGACTTGGACTCCAGGAGCTCAACTGGCAAATTCAGGAATCCAGATCTGGTTGACATGGAAATACGCCACTAAATCTAGACAACAAGGAGATTTCATCTGTCCTGCATACAGCGAATGTAATATTGCTAATTGGACTATTGCTAATTGGTCTACTACTGATGCTAAATTTTATAGAGCCCCATTACCTATGTCTGCCCTCCTAACAGGACCCTTTCCTATAATTATTCTTATCTCTTCATTGGTTAATATCTCATGTTGTATCACTCCCCTCCACTTTACGCTCCCAACATTATGGGATAAAGTACTAAGACAAAGATTAAGCGAAAATTGTACTACATGGAATATAAATAACTCCACCCTTAGTATAACTATTCCCCTTAATAATCAATATTTGTTTTGTGCCAATGCTTCTGTAATAACCAATCGTGATGCTTCAGTACATTATTCATTATTATTGCCCAAAACACCCCCCACCGATCATCCTCCATCTGTTGTTCATGTCCCAAAATCATGTATTAATACCTCTATTGCTCAGCACAAAATTGTACTTCATTATAATATGTCCTTTCCACCTTTATTGCCCTGTACTAGATTTAAAAGAGCCTGGTATGACACCCTACTTGGCAGGGCAGGAACAGGTTTGGGTATAGTAAATTCTATAGATCTTGAGACCTTGGCCAGCAGACTGCGCAGTGCTGGACGGGATGTATCTCAAGCTTTGACAATTAATGCTAATTGGTTGCCCATGACGATCCTGCCACACCAAAATACTTTAAAATACCAAGGCCAATTCTTACAAGTTTTTAATGATAGCATTCTAGCTAATATACGGATTGATGCTAATATAAGTGCCCTGTTTAATTGGACCAAATGTTCTTTGCAAAACATGTACACTTTAATACAAAAAGAGAATGCTCAAAGGTTATTACAAGAAGGAGATACTAATATTTGGGATGTAGCATTGCCCTATATGGCAAATTATTGGAAACAGATCAAGCCTGAATGAGCTCAGTGTACCTCCCTTTGGTGTAGTGGGACTGTAGTATATTATCAAGTTCATATATGGAAAATGATGTGTCAATTCCATGTGATTCCTTATGTGTTACATGATTATTTTGCTTTACCATGTATAAATAGTAACTATATAGATCAAGACAATGTAAATTATACTTTACAGGACTGTACTTTTCACTAACAAAGGCATCCTGTGTAAGATGATGAATAGGCGGTTGGAGCCCTGCCTTCTCTTACACTCCTCTAATCTTTGTGACTTAACTGTCTATCCTTTTTCTAACTTTTCAATGTTATATGAAGTATCTTCTCAACACATTTGTTTAACCTCTAATAATAGTACTGATTTAGCTTCTGTCTCTCAGAAACCTCCCTTTTCTGGATTTTTTACTAACATCTCTTTCTTACACTGGCAGGGTGATGATTTTTACTTTTCCCCTGATACAGATGTTGTTAAGAATTTGACTTGGGTACCCAAATTGTTACCTCTTCACCATACTTCTTTATCTCTACAACCTTTGATTGCTATTCTTAATCAATCTCATGTCCTAAAGAAACTATTAGAGTCCAACCAGCAGGCATTGAATGAACATCGAATACAGACTCACATAGTTGCAGGACATTTAGTCGAAGCCTCTCATTTAGTAACTTCTGATACTAATCACCATTGGTATGATTTCCTGTTTAAATCAGCAACTGCTACTAGATATTTTAACAGTTTAGCTATTCCTATATTGTTGTTAATGATTTTCTTGTTATTATTATGCCTTTGTAATTTTTATATGTATATTAAAATGAAACAAATTTACAATAGGTTTACTCCTATAGTTCCATCCTCATACATTTCTCGTGACCTTAAGGCCAAATGAATAAGAAAATGAAGTTTTCTTATAAGTAAGTTCTCTTGAGCCTGTATGAGGATATGCCTTCCTCACAAATTTACATGCTATAGGTGATCTGGCCACATTCCAAAGATTCCAGGAGCAAGCCACTCCTTGGAATACAGATAATACTGGGGAGAACTGACTATTCTCACAGTATTGACTTTATTCAAAGTAAAATCTTCCACCCCCTATGGCATTTCCTTGAAGTCTTCAAACTGGTAGACTTGTAGACTTTTCCCATATTTCTGTTAAAGGAACTCAGGAATCCCTCCCAACTAAATTAGCAACTAGCCTTCTTTGTTCTCCACTGATAAATCCTCTGAGGCTCCAAGCATTGGTGGGAATCTCATCCATGGAGAAGTGATTCTGCTTGGGGCTCTTCTTTCTTTCTTTCTTTCTTTCTTTCTTTCTTTCTTTCTTTCTTTCTTTCTTTCTTTCTTTCTTTCTTTCTTTCTTTCTTTCTTTCTCTATTTCTCTCTCTCTCTCTCTCTCTCTCTCTCTCTCTCTCTCTCTCTCTCTCTCTCTTTCTTTCTTCCTTTCTTTCCCAATTGGGACTCAAAAAAAAAGGCTGAAAAGAACATGGAATTCCCCCAGCCACAGACCGTTCAGAGTTGGTACTCCCCCAAATTGGTGCTGTTATCTTTATCTTTTTCTTCTACTTTGATTATGGTATTACTAACCCATTGTCTTTAATGTATTAGTTGCTGTATTGGATGTTATTGTAATCAATCTATTCCTTGTGTTGTGTAATTAAAATACTTTCATTCCCAAAACAAAAAGAGTGACATCATATGATTAACGCTGTGATTATCATTTAAGTGAATTACATTTGCCAAAATCAGGTGATTAAAATTGTTAAATGTCCTTCACACTTACTAAAAAGTCTTGATAAAAATTTATGATCAGATGGTTTAAAATATTCATTTTTAGGATTACAAGATTTTTCTTGTTCTTAACAATTTTTGAAATGCATAAATTACAACCCCAAAACAAAGATAGAAACAAACAAAACTTTGGTTACAGTAAGCAATAATAATACATAAGCGATTTAGTTTTTCTTATTGCATACATTCTATTTATTTACAGCACAATTTTAAATTGGCCAATTATTAACCAATGTTTTTTACATTTCAACATTCACGAACTTCTCAATATCCTAATCTTAATTATGCATTTTTCAACTAAAAAAGCTTTAAAGTTAATAACATCTATATCTATATATACATATATATGTGTGTGTGTGTGTGTGTGTGTGTGTGTATCTAAATGTTTATATTTAGTAATGCACAGAAAATGAACCAATATATATGGTTCTCCAATCAAAAAAGTGATCATAGAGCTTTAATACATTTCTTAATTTATGTCACCCTGTTAGTTTTCTCTTCAGAACTAAACTTTGGATTAAATCAAACAAGATTTAAGTTCTTAACTCTTGATGATTATAGTCCTATATTTATTTTTACTAAATAAAACAAAAACCTTTTCTTTCTACAACAGTTAATAACAGAACTAGATTTTCAGCTTCCATTTTTTGTTCTGAAATCAGTACTTGATTATGTCATGAGAACTCACCAAACCAACACTGTTTCATGATGCTACAATTTCTTCTAACCCAAATATTAGCTCATCCTAATTCAATTTCAAATCTGGGTTCCCCACTACCAGAAAGATTTCATTCCTTTTATAAAAAAGTATATTTTTAAAATATAGAGACAATTTTTAGTAGAACAAAGATTGTGCACATGCATCCTATGATGTAAGAGTTTTGGGGGCTCTGGATTACACCCCCAAAACCCCAAGAAAAGCCAAGGGACCTTTTCTCAGTTCTCTAGGCCAGGGGAGACTAGCAAAGAGCCCCTGGGGGAAGCAATGCACAGAGCCTTCTAATTTACATTATTGTTATTATTTAGTTTTTTTAATCACTAATTAGAACATTCAAAAAATAATTTTAGGGTCAATTATAATTTCTATTTAAAATTTTTAAATTTATTTTCATTCATATGCACATGTATATTTTTAAGTTACAAAATTTCCTTCTACCCTCCCTTCCCAAGCCCCTCCCCTCAGTGACAAACAGTTAGGTTTGTATTGTACATACGTATTTTGATAAACTTGAATACAGATTAGTAATTTTCAGTATGAGGAATTAGGATAAAAAGAAAAAGATATATGAGAGATTGTGTGTGTGTGTTTGTGTGTGTGTGTGTGTGTGTGTGTATCTGTGTGTCTGTGTATTTTGTTTTGTTTTGTTTTTCTTCTTCTGGATGGGGATAATATAGTTCATAACCATTCTAATACAGCTTTCCTGGATCTCTGGACTGCTGAGAGGAGCTGCTTTCATCAGTGTTGTTCACCTCACAATATTGTCAATGTGCATATTTTTCTCTTGGTTCTACTACCTTTGCTCAACATCAGATCCCATAAGTCATTTCATTTTCTATCTCTTACTCTTGGGCTTTGTTGTTCATATATAGAAATGCTGATGATTTATATGGGTTTATTTTATATCCTGCTATTTTGGTGAATTTGTTAATTGTTTCAAGGAGTTTTTAAGATGATTTTTTTCTGGTTCTCTAAGTATACCATCATATTATCTGCAAGAGAGAAAGTTTTGCTTCCTCAATGCCAATTGATTCCTTCAATTTCTTTTTCTTCTCTTTCTACAGCTAGCATTTCTAATACTATATTGAATAGTAGTGGTGATAATGGGCATCCTTGTTTCACCCTGATTTTATTGGAAATGCTCTGAGTTTATTTCCATTACATATATGTTGATGATTTTAGATAGATGCTATTTATTATATTAAGGAAAACTCGATTTATTCCTAAGGTTTCTAGTGTTTTTAATAGGAATGGATGTTGAATTTTATCAAAAGCATTTTTCAATTACCTGTTCAGATAATCATATGATTTCTGTAGGTTTTGCTACTGATATGTTTAATTATGTTGAGTGTTTTCCTGATGTTGAACCATCCCTGCCTAATAGGTATAAATCCTATCTGATCATTGTGTATCATCCTAGTAATAACTGCAGTCTCATTCCTAAAATTTTATTTAAGATTTTTGTGTCAATATTCATTAGAGAGATTGGTCTCTAATTTTTGTTGTCTGTTTTGGTTCTTCCTGGTTTAGCTATCAGGAGCATGTTGGTATCATAAAAAGGAGTTTGGCAGAACTCCTTCCTCTCCTATTTTTTAAAAATAGTTTATGAAGAATTGGAATTAATTGTTCCTTAAATGTTTAGTAGAATTAACTTATAAATCTATTTGGACCTGGACTTTTTTCTTAGGGAGTTTATTGATAGTTTCTTCGATTTCTTTTTCTGAAATGGGGTTGTTTAAATAATTTATTTCCTCTTCTGTTAATCTGGGCAGTTTGTATTTTTGTAAATATTCATCCATTTCACTCAAGTTAATCCAATTTATTGGCATACAGTTTGGCAAAGTAGCTCTGAATTATCTCTTTAATTTCCTCCTTATTTGGTAGCTAGCTCACTCTTTTCATTTTTGATAATGGTAATTTGGTTGTCTTCTTTCTTTTTTAAAATCAGATTAAACAAAGGTTTATCTAGCATCCAAATTCCTAGGGGAAAAGCTGAGTGAATTACAAGGAGACACAGACAGCAAAACTTTGATAATGGGAAACCTCATTCTCCCTCTCTCAGAAATAGATAAATCTAGAAACAAAATCAATAAGAAGGAAGTTAAGAAGGTGAATGAAATCACAGAAAGTTTAGATATGATAGATTTCTGGAGAAAACTTATTGGGAGTAGCAAAGGATATACCTTTTCATAATGGGCCTTTTCATAAAAACCAACTCTTGGTTTTATTTATGAGATCAATGGTTTCTTGCTTTCAATTTTATTAATCTCTGTAGATTTTCAGAATTTCTAATTTGGTATTTAATTGAGGATCTTTAATTTGTTCTTTTTCCTAGCTTTTTTAGTTGCATACCCCATTCTCATTCATCTCCTCTTTCTCTATTTTATTCATATAAAGATATAAAGTTTCCCCTCAAAACTACTTTGGCTATAACCCATAAACTTTGATACATATTATTATTATTATTTTATTATTTTCTTTGTTATAATTATTGATTATTTCTGTTTGTTCTGTTTGATACATCCATTATTTAAAATAAAGTTATCTAATTTCCAATTAATTCTTGGTTTATCTTTTCATGACCCTTTATTATATGTAATTTTTATTGTATCATGGTCTGATGCCTTTCTGCATTTGATTATAAGGTTTTTGTACCTTAGTACATGGTCAGTTTTGGTTAGGTGCCATATACTGCCAAGAAAAAGGTATTTTCTTTTTTATCCCCAATAAGTTTTCTCCAGAAGTCTATCATATCTAAATTTTCTAATATTTCATTCACCTTCTTAACTTCCTTCTTATTTATTTTGTTGTTAGATTTATCTATTTCTGAGAGAGGGAGAATGAGGTTTCCCATTATCAAAGTTTTGCTGTCTGTGTCTCCTTGTAATTCACTCAGCTTTTCCTCCAGGAATTTGGGTGCTATACTACTTGGTGCATACTTGTTTAGTAATGATATAGCTTCATTACCAATGGTACCTTTTAAGAAGATGTAGTTTCCTTCCTTATTACTTTTAATGAGATTGATTTTTGCTTTTACTTTAACTGAGATTAGACTTGCCACCCCAGATTTTTTGCTTCAGTTGAGGCATAAATATATTTTGCTCCAACTTTTTACTTTTTTTCCTGTGTGTATCTCTCTGCTTCAAATGAGTTTCTTGTAAACACAATTTTGTAGGATTCTGATTTTTATTTCATTATGCTATCTGCTTCCATTTTTTGGGACAGTTCATCCCATTCATATTTACAGTTAAGATTGCTAATTCTGTGTTTCCCTCTATGCTATCTTTCTTCCTTTATATTTTTCTCTTTCCTTTTCTCTTATTCCTCCTCACCAAAATTTCACTACCTTTCCCCTTTGACATTCAGTTTATTTTCACTTATACCTTCCCTTTCCTCTTATAAGTCCCTTTTCCCCTTATCTTTCCTTTTCCCAGTCCTCCCCTTCCTTGTAGGTTAAATTAGATTTTTAAACCCAAGTGGGAATGTATCTTATTCGCTCTCTGGGCTAAATCTATTGAATAGAATTTACTCAGCTTCACTTTCTCCCTTCTTTCCCTCTAAGATTATAAATCTTTGTGCCTCTTCCCTTAATATTATTTATCACTCTAATACTATTAATCAGGTATCATCATTCAGAGTTTGATTATTTGATTGGTTGATAAGCTCATATTGTTATCAAGGTATCATCTCAGATTGTTGCTTGATTGCTTGATAAGTAGCATTGACTCAAATTGCATCAAATTATAATTATAATCATTTTTTTAACCTTACCCCTTTTCCAGTATCTTTCAAGTACATACAATCCTCCTCCCAGGCCTATTTTCTCTCACACATTACCCCGCCTCCCCCTCCCCTACCTAGGGTCAGGATACTTAACCCCTTGTTAACTGAAGCAAAACTTATTTTCTTTCACACTTTACTCCCCCCACCCCAGGGTACTTAAACACCTTATTAAGTGAAGCACAGGTTAAGTCAAACTCTGATCTAATTAACTGCAAGAATCTTAAAGATCTCTAAGTACTGGGAAGCTCTGGAGGTCTCACCTGAGAATCTCACAAATGATTTTAAATTACAGAGACACTGACTAGGTCCTCACAGTTTATGGTGCCCTCATTAGACAAGGTGCTAAGCACAGTGGAATTAAAGTGGATCAAAGGGTATTAAATTTAAAGTTAACACTCCTGCTTTTCTTCAAACATAGTGATGTCATTTTGACATAACACCCAATTATACCCAGACCTTTAGGTTCATTCTCTTCAATTATATTCTATCCTTTAATTATCCAAAGAGAAGTAAAATTCTAAAGAATTAGAAATGTTATAGATTCCCTTTTAGAGTTGTATGCAATTTGATCATCTTGACCAATTTTGTTTTGTTTTGTTTTGACTTTCCTCTTTTCATTTACCTTTTTTTTTTATGCAACTCCTGAGTCCTTATTTGGTGATTGAATTCTGTTCAGTTCTGGTCTTTTGTCAGGCAATTCTGGAAGTCCTCTATTTCATCGAACATTCATCTTTTCCTCTGACAGTATATGCTGAATTTTGCAGGGTACATTCTAGGTCCTTTGCTCTCCAAAATATGCTATTCCAGGTCTTTCAGTCCTTCAGTGATGAGGCTGATAGACCCTGTTGTGAGGCTGATTGTGTTTCTATTACATTTGTTGCTTGCAATATTCTCTCCTTTGTTTGAGAGTTCTGGAATTTGGCTATTACAACCCTTGGAGTTTTTATCCTGAGGTCTCGTTCTGGAGGGGTTCTGTGGATTCTTTCAATAGTTATATTGTTATCTTGTTCTAGTAGATTTGGACAAATTTTTCCTTATGATTTCCTGCATGATCTTTTCCAGGTTCTTTTTTTTTTTGATCCAGGCTTTCTGATAGTCTGATGATTCACAGATTGTCTCTCCTGGATCTATATTCCAGGTCATTCTTCAATTTTTTGTCCTTTTTATTTTGTTTGATAGAATCTTGTAGTCTTATAGATTCATTGGTTTCTATTTATTCAATTCTAATTTTTAGGATTTTATTTTTTTCACTTAGCTTCTGGGTTTCCTTTTCCACTTGATTATTTTTACTCTAACAGAGTTGATTTCTTTGGTCAATTTTTTATAATTTTCCTGTATAACTTTCATTTCTTTTTTCCATTTTTCTTCTTCCTTTTTTCTTTGGTTTTTAAATTCTTTTTTAAGCTCTTCCATGAGCTTTTGTATTTGAGTCCAATTTATAGACAGTTTTGATATTTCCCTGTGAGTGATTTTTCACTGCTTTCTTCTTTAAACATGGCATTGTTATCATCTTTGTCTGTAAAGTAGTTTTCTATAATGTGTGTTCTTTTAGCTTTTTTGCTCATCTTTGTTGTTTTAGCTCTGCTCCTGGGGTATAGGGAGTATAGATCCAAGTTTTTTTCCCTGGGGCTGGGGTCTGATTCCTGGCTTGTCGTTGGCCAAGATGTTGCTTATGTAGTCTAGGACTTGCCTTTGCTGAGGTTTATTTTCCTCCTTTATGTCCAGCTTCTGATTTAACAGCAGTTTGTTCCTGACCCAGGGCTCTCAGGATTCAGACTTTGTTTGGGGTTGGGGTCCTCCCTGATGGCTTGCTAGCTAGCTGCTGGGATCACTGCTGTTGTTAAGCTGTCAGGACCTGGATTGCACTGTGGCTAAAAGTTTCCTGCTGGCTCTCCTGCCTCCTGGACTTTGCTTCCCCTTTTCCCCCCCAAAAGACAGATCTTCACTGAAGATCCTCCACAATGTTTATAGTTGAAAAATTCTTTGAATCTTTACTTTTTCTTGTTAGGATCTGTAGTATGAATATCCGAGTAGAGGCTTCATTTATCTTTGGTAGGGAAAAGCTCCAGAAGCATGTTAGCTTCACACCGCCTCTTGGTTCTGCCCCGCTATTATAATTTCTTTTGATACTTTATATGTATATTAAGATTTTAAATAGTCTATAAGTATATCCCCAGGTTCAAAGGACAAGACCAAAAATGGAGATGACATAATTTTGTTTTTGGTTCCAGATTCTCTCCCTTCCCTCTCTTCTCAGGCAGGAATGACTCTCCTCCCCATATCTGTCTCAGCTCAGGTGAGTCCAAAATCTCCTTTATCTTCCTCTTTCCTCATCCATTTGAGAGCACTACAAATATGGCAGGGCAGAGAAATCAGTCGGACCACCAACAGGAATTAGGGACATGGGGCTCTTTCTTCTTCTCCTTCAGGTTCCCCTTACTTTAGGACCTGGATGCTCCACCCTTTGACCCACCTTCTTCAGCCTCTCAGGGTTGCCACTGGTTGGAAACCAGTTGCTCCAAATCACATTTTCTTCAGGGGAGAGTGTCCCTCCTTCACAGTTGGGATCAGTTCACTCCATCCCATTCTTCATGCTCTCTCTTGCTCTCTCTCTGTCTTCTAAAGTCTGTTTTGTTTTTGTCAAGAATTATGATTTTTACAAGGATTAATATGATATGTGACCCCTAAAATTGTAAGAACCTTAAAAAGATAGTTATAACAACATAATAGAAAACTAGAGATTAGACAAGAAGACATTCTATTTCAAAGGAAGTGGAGTTGCATCCAAAAATAACTTATCAGGAAAATTGAATCTAATCATGAATTTTTTTTAAAATGAGACATTCATGAGCTGAAAGATTTTCATTATTTTTACAAAAAGAGGAGAACTCAATGGAAACTTTGATATAAAAGATCTGGAGAAAGCATAAGGAGATTGTTGTTCTTTTGTTTTGTTATCAAAGACCAAAATGGCATCACTATGTTTGTGACAAATGGCAGCATGTCCGACTGCCCAATATCCAAATGCTCTACCACAGGTGGGGAACAAATAGTACATATGAACATCTGGGGTGGGTACTCTAAACTTACATTGTCACATTTCCTTTGAGACATTACAATTTTGCCCTCATAGAGTGCAACATCCTTACTGATAAAAGCACACCATGCTGGGCAGTCCTGTGCCAGTGTCTCCCATGTTGTTCAGTCAATTCCAAAGTTCATAGGAGAGACCTTCAGGGTGTCCCAGTATTTTTGGACTCCCTTGTGAGTGCTTGCCCCATGTGAGTTCTCCATAAAAATAGTCTTTTTGACAAGTGTACTTCTGGCATTCTAATAACATGACCAGCCCATTGTGGTTGTCCTCTTTGTAGTAATGTTGGAATGCTAGGCAGTTTAGCTTGAGAAAGGACCTCAGTGTCTAGTATCTTGTGCCAGGTGATCTTCGGAATCTTCTTAAGACAATTTAAATGGAAGCAATTCCGTTTCCTGACTGTCCAGGTTTCAGAGTTATATAGCAATGAGATCAGCACAATGGCTCTGTAGATCTTCAGGTTGGTAGTTAGTCTAAAACTTCTTCTCTCCCACACTCTTTTTCAGAGCCTCCCAAATACTGAGCTAGCTCTGGCAATGCATGTTTCAGCCTCATTATCAATGTACTACCTTGGAAAGAACACTGCCAAGGTAATCAAACTTGTCCATAGTACTCAAAACATCTCCATTTGCTGTAATTGATGGTTTCACACATAAGGTATGGTACTGACTGATGGAGCACTGTGTTTTCTTGGTGTTCATTGTTAGACCAAAATCAGCAGAAGAGAATTGATCCATACTTTGTTGCATCTCAGCTTCAGAGGCTGCATTGAGGGCACCATCGTTTGCATACAGAAGATCTTGCACCAACACTCCCTCTACTTTGGTCTTGGCTTTTGGCCTTTTCAAGTTGAAGAATTAGCTAACCTGGAGGCCATGTTCAAACTCAGTGAAGGTGGTCTGTTAAGAATACTATGGAAGTGTTAATGTCAAGAGATTAGGGTGTTTCTCTGAGCAGGAATAGTTTCTTGCTTACTGGAATGGAAAACTGAGCCATCACATGCTTGGCAACAGTGGAGCAGAAAAGGAGTGGAAAGCTTTTAGAGATCTGGTGTACAGCACTGCATTTGTTCATCTGGGCCACAACAGTTGCAAACACCAAGAATTTGTTTAATGAAAATGAGAGGGAAATACAGAAGCTGCTAAATGAAAAACAAGAACTCCACAGCATTTCTCAGCAGGATAGTTCATTCATTTCTAAGAAGGCAGCATTTAATTCCATCAAAAGCAAAGTACATGTGAAGCTTAGAGAGATGCTTGGCTCAGTAAGAAGGCAGGTGAAATTCAATTTTATGCAGAGAGAAACAAACCAAAATGCTTTTAAGATGCCCTCTGGGTTCAGTGTCCCAGTGATAATGTACTTGTTTCTCAGTTATTAGATGCTTAATAAATCCTTGTGGACTTGACTCAGTCCTTCAGAATGTGAATTTCTTTTTTGTTGTTGGGTTTTTTTAGGTTTTTGCAAGGCAAATGGGGTTAAGTGGCTTGCCCAAGGCCACCTGGCTAGGTAATTATTAAGTGTCTGAGTCCGGATTTGAACCCAGGTACTCCTGACTCCAAGGCCGGTACTTTATCCACTACGACACTTAGCCACCCCTAGAATGTGAATTTCTTGAGGGGCTGTGATTGGGTCATTTCAGTCTTGTCAAACTCTCTGAGCACCCATTTGGATTTTCTGGGCAGAAATACTGTAGTGTTTTGCCATTTCCTTCTCTAGCTCATTTTAGAAATGAGGAAAGATAAGTGACCCAGAGTTCCACAGCTAGCAAGCATCTGAGTTCAAATTTGAACTCAGAACAATGAATCAGGCTAATTCCAAGTCCTGGGCTTTATCTACTGAGGCTACTGGAGGGGAGGGACTCTTGAATATTTTTGTATCCTCAGCACTTAGCCTACTGCCTCATAATACCACATTTACCCACAGATAAAACACTCCCATGTATAAGATGCACCTTAATTTTGGGGTCTCAAATTTGGAAAAAATATGTATTACATAAAGTTATTTTACTCAAGTTTTATTCATCACGAAATTCAAAGATTTTCTGCTCACAGCTTCCAGGCATCTTTTGGGCAAGTCTGCTCTGTATGTGTGTGTGTGTGTGTGTGTGTGTATGCATGCATGCATGCTTAGTTCATTCCCTTTCATGAACCTGAAGCGCCCATTGTGCCCTCCTTGAAAATCACTGACTTCTTTTTCATCAGTAATCCTTCTGGCTCCTAATTAACCATCTTTGTGGACACAGGAATCACAATGGCCCTTTGCTCTGTGATCCATCTCTTCAATTCCCTCTAACTCAGGCCATTTGGCTGCCTTGCCTCTCATGGCCTTCTTCTGTGTCATTTTCAGTCTGGTTTCTTCTTCCCAGAGCCAGGCTCAGATTGTTTTCTCAGTTGGAGGAGGACCAAAATGACATGCAGCAGCAGGATTTCCATTCATTTTTGGCAAATTGGATTACTTTAAACTTGAAATCAGCATTGGATGAAAATCTTATCTGAGCCCATTTCTGGACAGAATGTGGCAGAATATCCCCTAATATACTGGTAACAAATGTGAAACAATGAGCACAAAGACAATAGGTGTGGGAAAATCTCCCAGTTTTTAGACCCCCAGTTTTTCAGGAAAGAGTATGTCTTACAGATGGGGAAATATGGTAGGCTATTGATTGTATAATAAATACTCCTTGAATTAATTTGATGGTATCCCCAGTCCAAAAGAATTTGGGGTATTTTGTTACTTTCTGCATTTCCAGTGATGACATCAACTCCCTCCAAGGAAGGAAGGCCCCTCCCCATGTTGTTCCAGATGTAATTTTACACTTTTCATAATCAAATGATCAGACAATCCATCAAATAAAAGTCTTTTTGATGAGGAAAAAGGGTAAAAACATCCCTTGTACAAAAATATTCATAGCAGCCCTGTTTGTGGTGGCAAAGAATTGGAAATCAAGTAAATGTCCTTCAACTGGGGAATGGCTTAGCAAACTGTGGTATATGTATGGAACACTATTGTTCTATTAGAAACTAGGAGGGACGGGATTTCAGGGAAACCTGGAGGGATTTGCATGAACTGAGGCTGAGTGAGCTGAGCAGAACCAGAAAAACACTGTCCACCCTAACAGCAACATGGGGGTGATGTTCAACCTTGATGGACTTGCACATTCCATCAGTGTAACAACCAGGGACAATTTGGGGCTGTCTGCGATGGAGAATCCCATCTGCACACTGAGAAAGAATTGTGGAGTTGGAACAAAGTTCAAGGACTATTCCCTTTAATTGAGGAAAAAACCTGCTATCTTACTGTGTAATTTCGCTATCTCTTATACTTCATTTTTCTTCCTTAAGGTTATGAATTCTCTCTCATCACACTCAATTTGGATCAATGTAGAACACGGAAACCATGGAAAGACTGATTGACAGACGGCCTTCTGGGAGGAGGGGGAGGGAAGGAGGAATGGGGGGGAAATTGTAAAACTCAAAATAAGTAAAGTCTTTATAATTAAAAAGAATAAGATAAAAGTCTTTTCTCCTGGAGAAAGGTGTCCCGGCTCCCCACAGGAGCCCCCGGAAGGGCCTGCGGGCCCCAGAGGCCACGCGCCCTCCCCGCAGCCGCTGCGCTTCGGGATCGCCTCGGGCAGGGGAGGCCTCCGGGGCCCGTTTCCCAGAATCCTCCCCCCGGCCATTGAGGGCCAACGAGGCCGATGCTCACGGGGCCCCCCCCGGCCCCCCCCCCCGGCCCCCCCCACTCCCGGGGCCAATGAGCAGCGGTTTGGCCCCGGACAGGGAGGGGCCGAGTTTCGGACCCGGGAGGCGGGACCCAGGGGCGTGGCTTGGGAGGGAGGGGCGGGGCCTGGGGCCGCAGCCCGGGCTGTGATTGGAGCGGCGGCCCGTGGGCGGGGCCGGCGCGGCTCTCCCAGAGTGCTCTGCCGCCGCCCCTCCCCCTCCCCGGAGCCCGCGCGGCGCTGGGCGCCCCCAGGTAGGCCCGAGCCCCGCCCCCTCCCGAGTGTTCCTCGGCTTCCGGAGCCCCCCCGACTCCTCTCCAGCCCCCCATCACTTCCCCCACGGCGGGGCCCCCTCCCCACATTTCCCTTGGCCCCCCAGGGCCCCTGGAGGGGTCCCCAGCTCCCCCTTCCCGCCCCCCCATCGGGCCCGGCCCCCGCCTGCTTCCCGGCAGCCCCCGGGGCTGCAGTCTCCCTTTCGGGGTTCCAAGCCTCCGTGCCCCCGGGGGGTCCCCGGATCCTCCGCGGCTCCCGCTTCCCCAGCCTCAGTGTCCCCGGGGCCCCCTTGTGCTTCCCAGCCCCCCTTCCCTGGGAGCCCCCAGGCTCTGGCCCCCGTCACTCCCAGGGGGCTCCCTCCCAGGGCCCCCCTCCCCCTCCCTCCTAGGTAATGCGTGTGTGTGTTAGTTGGGGACCCGTGGGAGGGAGAGACCCCGAGACTCCGACTGGGCGCCCCCATCTGAGACCCCCAAGCCCCTTCTGCCTCCCGGGGCCCCGCGGGCGGATGGGAGCAGAGGAGGGTCCTGGCCTTCCTCACGGCCCTGGGCCCTCCCCCTCCGTGCACCCTTCAGGCCAGCCTCCAGCTCTGGAAGAGAATGAATCCTCCCTCAGCTCAGGGGAAGGAGGGCCACGGCCCGGCCCAAGCCCAGAGCCTGGAGGGCCGGGCCCCCGGGCCCCCCAGCTCCCAAGGCCAGGTGAGTGCCCCTCCTACACCGGACAGAGGATGCTCTGGGACGGTGCCAGGGCCTCAGGTATGGAGGCCCGAGATTGAAGCCAGCAGCACACCCCCTGCCCAGCTCTCTGTTTGGGGGTTCAAACTGAGTCAGGGACACCTGGGGGCTCCGGCACTGACCCCCTCTCACCCCAAATCACCGGCACCCCCCATTTTTGGTTTTTAAATTGTCATTTCAACTGATTCCCAAGGATGATCACTTCCCTCCTGAATCTCTGGTCCAAAGGTATCATGTCTTTTTGTGTCTTTGGACCTGCCTAACCCCCTCTCCATAAGACAACTTCAGGGATGGGGGTTTATTTGGGGGCGGGGTTCTGGTGACCAAACTCTCCCATGGGACAACTGAAGGTTCAGGAAACCCCTTCCCCCTGAGTCTTGTAGGACAGAGCCCTGAAGGCCTCCCCAGCTCCTGTCCTTGGCAGTGCAGTCAGCAAAGCAGACAGTGGCCTCCTGGGGCTGCTCAGGCCCCCCAGCCTTCCCAGGCCTCTCTGACTCCCTCTCCTTTACCAGTTCTTAGGTCCGGTCAGTAAAGAGTTGGAAAGGCCCCACTGTGTGTCAGCGCTGTTGGAACCTTCAGTGGCCACAGAGGAATACACCCGCCCCCAGGGAGCTCCTAGTCTGTCGGGCAGAGACACCGGCAGCAGCTATGTCCAAACCAGTTCTCCACCTGGGAGGTGGGAGGTGCTTGGAGAGGGAAGGCTCTGGCAGTTTTAGAGCCCAGGGACATCACTTTGTCAGCAGGGGAGACATGAGCTGAAACCTGAAGGAAGACAAAAGGCCTGGTGAGGCGCTCCAACTCCCCAGGCCTAGGAGCCCTTGGAAGAATAGAAAGGGAGTTGGACCTGGTAGTAACCACCCACTTGGGGGGGGGGGGGCATCTGAGGCATGTTTGACATTGTCTGTTATTTGATGCTGTTGCAAAAAACATCAGGGTCCTTGCTGGAGGCAACTGAGGAGGCAACCAGGTTGGTTGGCCACCATTTTGTATCCATTGAAGACTGACCAGCATCCTCTAGAGGAGATGGACCCAAGTGTCCTTCAGTGTCACCAATATTTTAAATTCATACACAGATGTACATGTGGATTGTCTCCTCCAGAGGGAGTGAGTGAATAGGGGCAATTTCCAGAAACCAGAAAAAGAGGTTGCCCCTTCATCCTCCAACAGTAGTATTTTTTAAATTATTTATTTTTATTATTTTTTTGTGTAATTTTTATGTAATTTTTCGAATTATATACAATGGTAGTATAAGCCATTCACCTTTTTCTTTTGCAAAGTTTTGAGTTCTTTGGTTTCTCTCCTTCCCTTCCCTCAATAGAATACAATTTGATATAGGCTTTATTTATATTTGCAACTATGATAAGCATAGATTGACACTGATCATGTTCTGAGAGAAGAATTGGATCCAAAAGGAAGAAAGCAAACATTAGGGATAACATAATTGCATAAGACTTGAGACAACTTTTAAAAATCAATGATGATAAGCTTTGGTCTTCATTCAAACTCCACAGTCCTTCTTTGGATACAGATGGCATTCTCCATCACAAATCCCCTAAAACTGTCCCTGATTGTTGCACTGATGGGATAACCAAATCCATCATGGTTGATCATCAGCCCATGTTGTTGTTAATGTTCTTCTGGTTCTGCTCACTTCACACAGCATCAGTTCATGCTAGTCTTTCCAGGCTTTTCTGAAATCCCTGTGAAATCCAGATTCTGATGAATAATATTTCTTTATAATCCTCTGTGTCATTTTTTCCAAAGAAGATATCATTTCTGCAATTCAGGAAACAGCCTAGATCTTTTCTTTAACTTAATTTTCTTTTAAATGTTCATATAAAACTCTCCACTCACCCACAGAATACCTTGTATTTGCCATCTTCTCACAAATTCTTCACAGATTTTTTTTTCATGAGCTATCACTTATATCAGATCATTTTCTTCCTTTCTCCCTCACAGATAAACCTACTTCAGAGATGGAATACATACTTTCTCCCTGACTCCAAAGGAAGGCATTACTCAGCTCTTTTTTTCCAACTAATCATTAGGTCATTCATGATGATGGTTTCAGTGTTGATTCTGATCTTGACTCATCAGGGGTACACCCTTCATTCAAATCCCTTCTCTGTGCGTCAGTTTCCTCCTAAATTGATGATGGTTAGACTAAGGGAATGCTGAAATATCCTATAATTCTATATCCTATACCCTTTAAAATTTAGGAGTTGGTGACATTCGAGGATGTGGCTTTGGATTTCACTCAGGAGGAATGGGGCCTCTTGGACCATCCTCAGAAGGAATTATACAGAGAGGTCATGTTGGAGAATGTGTGGAACCTGTTTTCTGTGGGTAAGGATAATTCCCCTCCTAACTTTGAATCTCTATTCCCTAGAGTGCAGGGTTTGGAACATTTGTCAATTATTAGAAAGAAAAGTTCTGGTCTTCTGTCTAATAGACAAGGTCCTCTTGGGGGTCCATTATCTTGTAAAAGGTGTGTGATAGGACCTGAGGGTTTCCTTTGTTGCTTCTGAAGCTCTAGGTACCTTCAGGACAAAGGTCACAGCATCTTAGAAGTGGAACTAATCTGAGAATATTTACTCTAATAACTACTTGTTTTATCAGCATTGATGGGAAGAACAGATTCATGTTTGAGTATCCACATGGCCTTTTCCCTAAAGAGATCTCAATTATAAATTTCTCTCCAAGCTCATCCCTAATTGACTCCTCATGTTCAGGGCTTCCAGTTCCCAGGGAAGATGTGGTCTCTTATTTTGAGCAGAGGGGAGCACCCTGGATGCTGGAGAAAGAAGACCTGAGGAGTTGCTATCCAGGTAAGTGAGGTAAAAGCAGGTAGATGAGAGATGTGTTTACTGATGGCTTCTCTGTGTTGTGGTGAAGGAAATGCTAGCTTTGGGGGGGGGGGCAGGAAAACTTGCCTTGGAATTCTTTTTTAGATTTTTTTTTGGCATTTATTTCCTGTGCAAATCCTTGAACCGGGGAGCAGCTTGAATTTTCTCATTTGATAAAATGAGGAGATGGATTTTAACCTTTCAATTCCTTTTTAGTGATTATTCCATGGTCCTGTAAAAATCATTGGAATTTGGGGAAATGAAACTAAGTTTTGGGCTACACAGTATGAGCTCTATCTTAGGTCTTCTTCAAGTGAATAAACATTTAAGTGCCTGCTTCTTGCCAGGCCCAAGCACTGGCAAATGTAAGGAAAGGCAAGGGTCTTTTCCTATTCTCATGGAGCTCACAGTCTGGAAGAGCTGAAAACATAAATATCGATGTAAAAATCTACTATGGATAGGATAAATTGGATCCGATTAAGAGAGGGTGGTCCTAAAGCTAAGGAGGATGAAAATAGACTGCAGAAGGCAGATTGTAAATGGGGCTTCAGAAAAGCTATGACAAGTATTATGAGCAAGAAAAAGGATGAAAAATGGCTCAGTCTTAGGAGGCTGAGTGTCCTCTTCATGGAGCAGAAAGGAGGTCCAGTTTTTCAGTGTATTATGGGGCCAGGTTCTCAGTTGATAATATATGGAGAGAGGAAGAAGGAAATAAGTTAGCAGGAAGGGAGAGTGTGGGGTTGAATGAAAAGATCTTGAAAAACTGCTTTGCTGAGCAGCCTAGGGAATCAGGGAGATGTCAAAAGATTGCCTTATCACAAGGAGGGCCCAGCTGAGATGATTTCTCCTAAATTTGTAGTGCACTTAGCCAGCTTGGTTTTATAATATTCTCTGTGTGGAGGAGCTGCCCTACTTGGAAATCATCTAAGGCTAAGTTTTGTATAAATCATCAGTTCAAGGCCCTTTCCTCATTTCTGTAGCTCCATCTATGTCTCATTCTTGGAGAATTATTGGCCAGGTTCATATAGGTGACCAGCAACTTGGTTTTAGGAGCTGTCATAGGAGAAAGAGATTCCTGGTTATCCATAATAGGAAACTCTACAGAAGCCTAGACAGAAACTTCTGATTTTCATCCCTATGTCTGGTCAGGTTCTATCTGGGTTCCAAAGGTGATAGAGATAGATCAAAGACTGAGGGCAGAACTTGCCTTTGATAACTAGGAAAGGGAATAGAAGACAGAGATTAAGGTAGAACTCAGGGCTTGGTGTCAGCTGTGGACCTAGTCAGTTTATTAATCATTAAGCACCTTCTACCTTTGTTCTATCCCTGAGCATGGAAAGTAAGGCAAAAGTCATTCAATCTCTGCTAACATATACATTTGTATATTAGCTCACATACAAACATGGAAATGGTTTGAGAAGAAGCATCAGATCATGAACCTCAAACTTAGCTGATCCCGAAGGAAATACTTTTAGTTCAACAGGGACATAAGGTTAAATGGAGTGACTGTAATTATAATTAGAAGGTAAGCAGAATTGGTGAGGAAAGAGCAAAAATCAACATAATGATATCAGAAACAGCATATACAATTTTGTTATTATTCAATTTCCAGTCATTTCTTATACTTTGTGACCATATTTAGAGTATTTTGACAAAGATACTGGAGTGGTTTGCCATTTACTTTGTAGCTCATTTTACAGATGAGTTAATGAAAAGGGTTAAGAAACTTGCCTGGGATCACTAATTATTAAAGTTTAAGTCTTCCTGACTTCAGATCTTGTGTTGTACCAATTAGCTAGCATTTACATAGGGATGGAGGGAGTGTGCCAAGCATTTTATAAATATTGTCTCATTGGATTTTCATAATAAAACCAGGACTTATGTTCTAATGTTATACCCATATGACAGATAAAGAAACTGAAAAAAAAAACAGAGGTCTTTGAAGGTCACAGGATTAGAAAATTCGGGTTTTCCTCACTTGACATCCAGCATGGTTGTCATTGTAATACTAGTGGTATTCCAATTTTTAAACAGAACACTGAAAAAATTCATGCATGCATGGGTGGAAAATGGAAGAAAAACTGGACAAGCTCTTGCTTCAGGATGGAAATGCATGTTTTCTTTTTGATTTTGTTTTGAACTTACTTATTAGTCAATACAATGAACTGCTGGTTACTATATAAAAGTTGCATGACAAGAAGTGCACTGATAATGCTACAATCTGTTTATTCTTAAAATCACAACTATAAGGATAGAATTTCTTCAGCCTTTACTTTCTCTTTTCTCCTACTGGCAATCCAGTTACATTCTTACTAAATTCTACAGAATGACAAATCTGTATTGCCAAACAATTCCCTGGAGAGACTGCCAGGGCGACAAAGAGTAAGAGAAGTGCAGGATGGTCCCCAGTAAGGAGGGTCTATGCATGTCAGTGACATTTTGCACATGAAAGTTTGGAAAGTTTAAAAATAATTTGATGTCAAGTGGAAAGAAACTGATGTACTTAGTTGGATGTAGTGTATGACGTCATCACTTCATGATGCCCAAAAGTTTTATAGACCTGATTGTAGTGGTTTGGAATCAGTGCAGACAGAATCTTGTTTTGGTGGAAAACATACTTGTTATCAGAAAAGAAAAATGTCTTTTTAACAAAATTGGATCTTTTCATTACTGCTTAAGGTATCAGTAATGAATTTTAAGCCCAAACTACTTGGATCGCTGTCTAGATCCTTCAGTCATTTTATGAGCCACTAAATGGCAAGGATTGCAAGAGGTTGCATAGGGAGGCATGCTGTCCACTTCCTTATGAAAGGATGATGGGTTCAAGTTCATTTATGAGACACATTTTCAGACATGGAAAAATGACCTGCATATTTTGAACATGTGTTCTCTAGAAGGAATTTATTTTTTTATGTGTTGATATTTTAGTCATGGAAAGATAATTTTTAATGCTGTATTGTATTTTTATTTATTTTAAAAAATATTTCCCAATTATATTTGTTATATTTATTTTTATTTTTTGTACAAATGTTTTTTATACATTACTAAAATATTCTCGTTTAAGAGTAAACATAGGCGGCTAGGTGGCGTAGTGGATAAAGCACCGGCCTTGGAGTCAGGAGTACCTGGGTTCAAATCTGGTCTCAGACACTTAATAATTACCTAGCTGTGTGGCCTTGGGCAAGCCACTTAACCCTATTTGCCTTGCAAACAAAACCTAAAAAAAAAAAAAAAAAAGAGTAAACATAGGGGTGGCTAGGTGTTGCAGTGGATAAAGCACCGGCCCTGGAGTCGTATTATATGAAATATCTTAGCCTATTCCTCCTCTCCTCTTACTCCCATTACATTTCCCTTTTAGCCATTGACTCCATTTTTTACACTATATTATATCTTCAAATTCAGTTTTCTCCTGTGCTTTATCTATAAAAGCTCCTTCTACTGGCTCTATTAAATGAGAATTTTCTTATAAATATTATCAGTATCATTTTTCTATGCAGGAATACATATAATTCATCATCATTAAGTCCCTCATAATTTACCCTTCTCCTCCACTCTCTATGCTTCACCTGAGTCCTGTATTTGAAGATCAAACTTTCTGTTCAGCTCTGACCATTTAAACAGGAACATTTGAAATTCTCCCTGGTTCGTTGAAAGTCCATCTTTTTCCCTGGAAGAGGGTGTTCAGTTTTGTTGGGTAGTTGATTCTCAGTTGCATTCCGAGCTCTTTTGCCTTCCAGAATATTATATTCCAAGCCCTTACTGTAGATGCTGCTAAGTCCTGCAGCTCCATGATATTTGAATTGTGTCCTTCTGGCTGCTTGTAATATTTTCTCTTTGACTTGGGAGTTCTGGAACTTCAGTGTAATATTCCCGGGGTTGCCATTTTTTGGATCTCTTTCCCAGGGAAATTGGTGGATTCTCTCAGTTTCTGTTTTGCCCTCTACTTCTAGGATATCAGGGAAATTTTCCTGTAGGAATTCTTTAAAAATGATGTCAAGGCTTTTTTCCTGATCATGACTTTCAGGTATCCCAATAATTTTTAAATTATCTTTCCTGAATCAGTGTTTTTTCAATGAGATGTTTCACATTTTCTTCTAATTTGTCATTCTTTTGGTTTTGAAGTATTGAGTTCTGATTTCTCTATTTTTTTTTTAGGTTTTGTTTTGTTTTTGTTAGGCAAATGGGGTTAAGTGGCTTACCTAAGGCCACACAGCTAGGTAATTATTAAGTGTCTGAGACCGGATTTGAACCCAGGTACTCCTGACTCCAAGGCCAGTGCTTTATCCACTATACCACCTAGCTGCCCATGAGTCCTGATTTCTCGTAAAATCAGCAATATCCCTGAGTTCTATTCTTTGTCTGAAGGATTTGTTTTCCTCAGAGATCTTATCTTCTTTTCCATCTGGCCAATTTTGCTTTTTAAAGCATTCTTCTCCTCAATAACTTTTTGAACTGTTTTATCCATTTGACATATGCTGGTTTTTAACATGTTATTTTCTTCAGCTTTTTGAGGGGAGGGGATCTCCTTGACTAAGCTGCTGACTTCATTTTCATGTTTTTCCTGCATCTCTCTCATTTCTTTTCCCAATTTTTCTTCTATCTCCCTCACTTGATTTTCAAAGTCTTTTTTGAGCTCTGCCATAGCCTGAGCCCAATTTCTGTTTTTTCTTGGAGTCCTTAGATGCAGGAGCTTGTACCTCCTCATCTTCAGATTGAATGTTTTGATCCTTCTTGGGATCACAGGCAAAGTATTTCTCAATGGTCCTCTTTTTTCTCTGCTTACTCATTTTCCCAGCCTGAGCCTGGTTTTGGGGTGCTTCCTGAGCTTTTGGTACACCCCCCACAAGGATCTCAGTGTGTGAGGCTCTGTCCTCCCTCCTGGTCTGTGAAAGACCATAAGCACCCCCCCCGTCTGCCACAGGGCTGAGGTGGGGGGGCCCCTGCTGTTCTATGGGGAGGCCTAGACTGTGATCAGGATCTGAATGTGGTCAGAACCCCAGAGTCCTGTTCCAGGGGCAGAGGACAGAGCTCAGCAGTCTCTCTTCACTCCCCTCCCTAGGCTCAATGCGCTCATGACCTGGGGGCTCCTGCTTACCTGCTGTGCCTGGTTCTGGTTCCTGGATCTGGGCTACCCTGGCCAAGCTGCTTGCTGTGTGCCCTGAGGGCAGGGCTTCACGTGCTCACTCTGGCAGAGGTCCCCCATTGTTCCCCCAAGGTGTGCCTGATGCTCCCTCAGGAAACTGCCCCTGCTGCTGTGAGCTGCGGCTCCCAGTGTTGTGGGGCTGCCTTCGGGAGGATGAAGTTCCTTCGCTTTGGTGGGCCACCCCTCTGATCCCATGGAGCTGAGTCTTTCTGCTCTTTTCCAGGCTACCTCGGGTTGGAGAATTGCCTCACTGGATCCCTCTGTGGGTTCTGTCTCTTGAAAATGTAGTTAGAGTCCTTAGTTTCTAAGTTTTGCTCCAGAGCAACTGAAAGAAGGCCCTCTCCTGTTACCATGTTGTCTCTGCCCCCTGCATTTAAGTTTGAAGAGTTAGCTCTTTGCCTGGGGAAACAGAATATAAATCAGTTTGCATTCTATCATTGAAGGGAAGGGAATATAATGATACATGTGTGTATAATGTGGATCTGTATGTAAATTTAATATTTGTGTTCCTTAGAAGGAGAGATCAGACTTGAAGGCAAAGAGACTACAGCAGAGATGAGGCTTTCAAAGGAAAAGACTCACAAGCAAAGATTCATGAATGACATTTCCTATAAATATACTTGGAAAGAAATATGTGCTATGTATCAGAGAATTCCCACTGAAGAAAAAACAAATGAATGCAATGCAATGCAATCTTTTTTCCATAAAAAAGATAAATTTGCAAAGTATGAGAGATACCACATTAGGGGCAAAACTTATCAATGTAATCCACATGGAAAGACTTTAACAAGGAGGGTGAACCTTGCTGTACATCAGAGAACCGATACTGCAGAGAAATGCTACACATGTAATCACCATGGAAAGATTTGCACACAGCACTCCCATCTTACTGTACATCAGAGAATCTACACTGGGGACAAACCTTTTGAATGTAATCAGTGTGGAAAGACTTTCAGACAGAGCTCTCATCTTAATGAAGATCAGAAAATCCACAGTGGAAAGAATCACTTTGCATGTAATCAGTGTGGAAAGACTTTCAGAATGAACTCCAATCTCACTGAACATCAGAGAATCCATATTGGGGAAAAACCTTACAAATATAATCAGTGTGGAAAGAATTTCACACAGAACTACCCTCTTGCTGAAGATCAGAGAATCCACACTAGGAAGAAACCTTATCAATGTAATCAGTGTGGAAAGAGCTGCCATATTGCTGTACATCAGAGAATCTACACTGAGGAGAAACCTTTTCAATGTAACCAGTGTGGAAAGACTTTCATTCATAACTCCAATCTTGGTGTACATCAGAGAATCCACATTGGGGAGAAATCTTATGAATGTAATCAATGTGGCAAGACTTTCAGACAGAGCTCCGATCTTGCTGTACATCAAAGAATCCACACTGGGGAGAAACCTTATGAATGTAATCAGTGTGGAAAGACATTCACAACAAACCGCATTCTTGCTATACATCAGAGAATCCATACTGGAGAGAAACCCTATGAGTGTAATCAATGTGGTAAGACTTTCAGACAGAGCTCCGATCTTAATGTACATCAGAGAATCCACACTGGGTATAACCCTTATGAATGTAATCAGTGTGCAAAGACTTTCAGATTTAGCTCTGATCTTGCTAGACATCAGAGAATTCACACAGGGGAGAAGCCTTATAAATGTAATCAGTGTGGAAGGACTTTCACAACAAGCTCCCATCTTGCTGAACATCAGAGAATCCACACAGGAGAGAAACCTTATGAATGTAATCAGTGTGGAAAGATTTTCACACAGAACTCAACTCTTGCTAAGCATCAAAGAACCCACACTAGGGAGAAACCTTATGAATGTAATCAATGTGGAAAGACTTTCAGACAGAGTTCCGATCTTAATGTACATCAGAGAATTCACAGTGGGAAGAATCCTTATGAATGTAATCAGTGTGGAAAGACATTCAAAGTGAGCTCAAGTCTTGCTGTACATCAGAGAATCCACACTGGGGACAAACCTTACAAATGTAATCAGTGTGGAAAGATTTTCACACAGAGCTCCAGTCTTGCTGAACATCAGCGAATTCACACTGGAGAGAAACCCTATGAATGTAATCAGTGTGGAAAGACTTTCAGACAGAGCTCCAGTCTTGCTGTACATCAGCGAATTCACACTGGAGAGAAACCCTATGAATGTAATCAGTGTGGAAAGACTTTCATTCATAGCTCCAATCTTGCTGTACATCAGAGAGTCCACACTGGGGAGAAACCTTATGAATGTAATCAGTGTGGGAAGACTTTTAGACTGAGCTCCAATCTTGCTGTACATCAAAGAATCCACACTGGAGAGAAACCTTATGAATGTAATCAGTGTGGAAAGACTTTCAGACAGAGCTCCAGTCTTGCTGTACATCAGAGAATCCACACTGGGAAGAAGTCTTATGAATGAAATCAGTGTGGAAGGACATTTCCAACAAACTGCATTCTTGCTGTACATCAGAGAATCCACATTGGGAAGAATCCTTTTGAATGTAATCATTGTGGAAATACTTTTGGATTGAACTCCACACTTGCTAAACATCAGAGAACCCACACTGGGGTCAAATCATATGAATTGGGGCGGCTAGGTGGCGGAGTGGATAAAGCACCAGCCCTGGAGTCAGGAGTACCTGGGTTCAAATCCAGTCTCACACACTTAATAATTAGCTAGCTGTGTGGCCTTGGGCAAGTCACTTAACCCCATTTGCCTTGCAAAAAACCTAAAAAAAATCATGTATGCTATCAGTGTGAAATGACTTTCATTCATGGCTCCAATTTTTCTGAACATCAGAGAATCCACATTGGAGTGAAACTTGCTGAAGTTCCAATTTGCCAGAGAACTATTGTCTCCGCTTTTGACTTGATCATTTTTGTTATCAGATAAAATATTGACATAAAACATTGGGATTTCTTTCTTTCCAAAATATCATTAGAATAAGAATTTATTCAGTCACTTATACTGATATTCTATCCAATTTCCTGCCTTATCATGGTGATCTTTATTTTCATTGTAAAATACCAAACTTGCACACATAATTAGAGGGAGACTAGGCTGTTTCACACAGACAGAACCTGTCTTCAGATTTATAACTGGAGAGACACAGATTTGTGGAGGGCAGAGGCCAACATTTAGACTTCAAAACTTCAATTATAGACTACTAAAATTGTTTTTTTATCAGAAATATAGAATTAGAGAATATTAGATTTAGACATTCCCATATTTTGATCAAATAGTGTTTACTTATATCTGAAGATCAATCAGTTAAGATTTAGGGAGATGATGGGCATATTGGAGGGAGAATGACATCTTTGGGACCTAGTTTTGTCAAGAGACAGGAGCAGGCAATGTAAAGTCTATGTAAGATACATAACATGGGTAAAAACAATTACAATGTACAAATAAAAGGCAAATTACAGAGATCAAAAGAGAGCAGTTATATAGAACAGTTAAGAAGCACAAAACAGCAAAGGGAGAAATTCAGGTTCATTTCTTCTGGAGCCATCTGGTACAGTTCTATGACTTCGGATGTTGTTTCAGAGATTTCTTCAATCCAGTTTACTTATAGAAATTTTCCTTTCTGATGAAAGAACTTCTTTAGAAAACATTTTAAGCAAGTCAGGACCAATTATTTTTGTTGCTCGAAAATGAAATTCTGGAACCATTTAGATCATGATGATTTGCAATTTGTTTTGCCAATTGCCTTATTGATATTCACAGAAAATTCATTTACAAATAGATATTTGCATTATTATTATTTTTTATTGTTATTTCCCATTTGGAGGATGCTATTCCACTAAAGAAAATAAACTTCCACAACAATGAAGATTCCACTGCAAAAGTGATGCTAGAATTTCAAACTAGCCTGGCTAGCTGTAAAAATTTAGATGAATGTATACCAAATGAATTAAATTTCTATATCTAATTTTAATATTGATCACCTGACATGATTATAACAATTTACCATAAAGATTAGGGACATAAATGGAAATGTTCCCTGAAGTATTTAGATGTCTGTACCAGACTGGTCATATAGGTAGTTACATGCCTTAAACCAGACTTTAAATCCTCAGGTGATATACTGTCCAAATATCACATTTTGGGAAACTGAGATGGAAAGAGTTCAATCTCAGAACTTGCTGAAAATGTTCTTTCAGATCATGCCAATGAGCCTTTTACCTGCAGTGTCTGACCCCATTGGGTTTTCTGGCTTCTATAGCCTGTGACCTACCAGCATTTCTTTGATACCTGGCTTTCAGACTTCAGAAAAAAGCTGAATTTTCAGTCCCATGAAGTCCTTAACATCAGCTTCCTATAATTAGACAGATTCAATTCTGATTTTATAATCTAAAGGATCATAAAATTCCAGGTAGGAATTTCAGAATAAGAAAAACATCACAGGAAATAATCATAAAAATTTATCCATGATTTTACAACAAAATATTTGGAAATAATATGTAGAAACATTTTATTAAAGAATTTTCTCTATTAATATGCTCACTTATTAAGCATATTAGAATAAGTATTGGGAACACACCATTCATTGCTTCTGGAATTCTTTTAAAAAGCTGATTCTTAAAATACTTGCATATTTTTCTAGAAATGTTCTAAATTAAAGATATATAAAAACAATTTATACAATGGTAATATCTAGATATCTTCAAATGGAAAGAGAAAAAAGAAAAAAGTACAAAAAGGAAAAATCAAAAATAATTGTTTTATAGTAACTCCAACATATATATATATATATATAAGATTGAGAACATTTTCTACAATACTTTTATCACAGAATTGCTACGAACATTTTAAAATACAAAACTACTGTTATAAAGTTATACCAAATGTTATACCAGTCCTAATAAGAAAATGAGATTCCTCAGCAACTTTACCTTATATGATCATCTCATAACACTAAGTCTTATTTATGCCACAGAATGACAAATTTAGATCAAAGCAACAAAAATTACTCTACCTGTATATTTTAAATGCTTTTAATATTAGCCTAATAGCAAATTGTTTCAAAGAATAACCTTGAAAAAAATAGAAACTTCTATGACAGCTATTGGCAGTGTCATCACTTAATGACAAATTAACTTACAGATTTGAAACTTTAGTAGACTTTGTAGAAATCACATTAAAAACATTTTCAAAACTGTCTTTTACTCAGTTATTTTTAGACAGCAATAAATATTCTTGATGTTAAAAAAAGACACTAATTGTGAACTTGTAAAGTGATACATCTCTCTTGTTCATACTTAAAGCAAAAATAAATCTTAAAATTAGAATTTATCAAATAAATTGTATAACATTTATTTTTTATGCATTATAAAATAATCCCATTAAGTTGGGGTTTTTTTTTAGGTTTTTGCAAGGCAAATGGGGTTACGTGGCTTGCCCAAGGCCACACAGCTAGGTAATTATTAAGTGTCTGAAACCAGATTTGAACCCAGGTACCTGACTCCAGGGCTGGTGCTTTATCCACTGCACCACCTAGCTGCCCCCCCTATAAAGTTTTTCATGTGCAATTAATCTCAATTACTACAGAACTTTTAAGTACCACCTTTCCTGAATTCAAGGGTATTTACAAATAGAAGGGTCTGTTGGTTTAAGACAGGGAAAATATACTTGGCTAAATTATCTTATCACAAATGACGAAGTTTATCAAGGCCTTAAGATTTACTCAAAAACAATTTTTCTTTGGCCATATGGATGGTTTATTTGAATGGCATCGGCAAATTTGCTGTTTATCTGCCACCTTAACTTGTATAAGTATATTCTTAGAAGGAACTTGTATGACAGTTTAAATTATATAATTTCTCCCCATTCTGTTGCAACAGGGTTAGATTTCAGTTCAGAAATGAGGTAATTAAGGAATTAAAAGTTGATTGGCCTCATTTTAAGAACCTGAGAAATGGAATGGGATTAGGCATGTATATTGCCTTTAGCAATATAAACTATATATGGTCAATGAAGTGGGAACAATAAAACATTTTCCTGTCCCAAATTCCTCTACTATATTCTCCAATAGTTCAAATGAACAAATTCATGATTTTTTTAATAAAAACCACAACAAAATTCCTTTCAAAGATTGTCTTTAAAGAGTGACATCAAATGATTAACTCATTCATTAGCAATTAAGTTAATTAAAATTACCAAAATCAGGTGGCTAAAAATTTTAAATTCCATTAGACTTCCTTACAGAAAATTCCTGATAAAGATGTTCTAAATATCTTTTTTATGATTAAAAGATTTTCATTGTACTTAACAATGTCTGAAATGCAGAAGTTATACCCAGAAAACAAAAAAACCTTTGTTACAATAAGCAATAATAATATATAAGAAATTTAATTTTTCTTTTTTTAAATTTATTTTTATTAATGATATTATTTGAGTTTTATATTTTTCCCCCAATCTTGCTTCCCTCCTCCCCCCCCCCCCCCCAGAAAGCACTCTGTCAGTCTTTACTTTGTTTCCACCTTGTTCCAAATTGGGTGTGATGAGAGAGAAATCATATCCTTAAAGAGAAGAGAAGTCTAAGAGGTAACAAGATCAGACAGTAAGCTATCTGCTTTTTTTTCTAAATTAAAAGGAATAGTCCCTGCACTTTGTTCAAACTCCACAGCTCCTTATCTGGATACAGATGGTACTCTCCTTGGCAGACAGTCCAAAATTGTTCCTGATTTTTGCACTGATGGAATGAGCAAGTCCTTCAAGCTTGAACATCACTCCCATGTTGCTGTTAGGGTGTACAGTGTTTTTCTGGTTCTGCTCATCTCACTCAGCATGAGTTCATGCAAATCCCTCCAGGTTTCCCTGAAATCCCGTCCCTCCTGGTTTCTTATAGAACAATAGTGTTCCATGACATACATAAACCACAATTTGCTAAGCTATTCCCCAATTGAGGGACATTTACTGGATTTCCAATTCTTTGCCACCACAAACAGGGCTGCTATAAATATTTTTGTACAAGTAATATTTTTACCATTTTTCCTCATCTCTTCAGGGTATAGACCCAGTAGTGGTATTGCTGGGTCAAAGGGTATGCACATTTTTGTTGTCCTTTGGGCATAGTTCCAAATAGCTCTCCAGAAGGGTTGGATGAGTTCACAGCTCCAGCAACAGTGTAATAGTGTCCCAGATTTCCCACATCCCTTCCAACAATGATCATTATCCTTCCTGGTCATACTGGCCACTCTGAGAGGTGTGAGGTGGTACCTCAGAGAAGCTTTAATTTGCATTTCTCTAATAATTAATGATTTAGAGCATTTTTTCATATGGCTATGGATTACTTTGATCTCATCTGTAAATTGCCTTTGCATATCCTTTGACCATTTGTCAATTGGGGAATGGCTTTTTGTTTTAAAAATACCACTCAGTTCTCTGTATATTTTAGAAATGAGTCCTTTGTCAGAATCATTAGTTGTAAAGATTGTTTCCCAATTTACTACATTTCTTTTGATCTTGGTTACATTGGTTTTATCTGTGCAAAAGCCTTTTAATTTAATGTATTCGGAATCATCTAATTGTTTTTTGGTGATATTCTCTAACTCTTCCTTAGTCATAAACTGTTCCCCTTTCCATAGATCTGACAAGTAGACTAGTCCTTGATCTTCTAATTTGCTTATAGTATTGTTTTTTATGTCTAAGTCCTGTAACCATTTGGATCTTATCTTGGTAAAGGGTGTGAGGTGTTGGTCTAATCTAAGTTTCTTCCATACTAACTTACAGTTTTCCCAGCAATTTTTATCAAAGAGGGAGTTTTTATCCCAATGTCCAGACTCTTTGGGTTTATCAAACAGCAGATTACTATAATCATCTCCTGCTTTTACACCTAGTCTATTCAACTGGTCCACCACTCTATTTCTTAGCCAATACCGAACAGTTTTGATTACTGATGCTTTATAATATAATTTTAGATCGGGTAGGGCTAAGCCACCTTCTTTTGCACTTTTTTTCATTAAGCTCCTGGCAATTCTTAACTTTTTATTTCTCCATATGAATTTACTTACAATTTTTTCTAACTCGTTAAAGTAATTTTTTGGAATTTTGATTGGTAGGGCACTAAACAGGTAGTTTAGTTTTGGTAGAATTGTCATTTTTATTATATTAGCTCTACCTATCCATGAGCAGTTGATATTTGCCCAGTTATTTAAATCTAATTTAATTTGTGTGAGAAGTGTTTTATTATTGTTTTCAAAAAGATTGTGAGTCTGTCTTGGCAAATAGACTCCCAAATATTTTATATTGTTTGAGGTTACTTTGAATGGGATTTCTCTTTCTAGCTCTTCCTGCTGTTTCTTGCTAGAGATATATAGAAAAGTTGAGGATTTATGAGGGTTTATTTTATAACCTGCAACTTTGCTAAAATTGCTAATTGTTTCCAGTAGTTTTTTAGATGATTTCTTGGGATTCTCTAGGTAGACCATCATGTCATCTGCGAAGAGTGAGAGTTTTGTCTCTTCCTTCCCAATTCTAATTCCTTCAATTTCTTTTTCTTCTCTAATTGTTGTTGCTAACATTTCTAATACAATATTGAATAGTAGTGGTGATAATGGGCACCCTTGTTTCACCCCTGATCTTACTGGGAATGCCTCTAGCCTCTCCCCATTGAGTATAATGCTAGTTGATGGTTTCAGATAGATATTGCTAATTATTTTAAGGAACAGTCCATTTATTCCTATACTCTAGTGTTTTTAATAGGAATGGATGCTGTATTTTGTCAAAAGCTTTTTCAGCATCTATTGATATGATCATATGATTTCTGATAGGTTTGTTGTTGATATAATTGAGTATACTAACAGTTTTCCTAATATTGAACCAACCCTGGATTCCTGGAATAAATCCTACTTGATCATAATGTATTATCCTAGTGATAACTTGTTGTAATCGTTGTGCTAAGATTTTATTTAGGATTTTTGCATCTATATTCATCAGGGAGATAGGTCTATAATTTTCTTTCTCTGTTTTAACTCTTCCTGGTTTAGGTAACAGTACCATATTGGTTTCATAGAAAGAGTTAGGCAGAGTTCCATCTTTCCCTATTTTTCCAAAGCGTTTATATAGGATTGGAACCAATTGTTCCTTAAATGTTTGGTAGAATTCACTTGTGATTCCATCAGGCCCTGGAGATTTTTTTTTAGGGAGTTCAGTAATGGCTTGTTGAATTTCTTTTTCTGAGATAGGGTTATTTAGGTATTTAATCTCTTCTTCATTTAACCTGGGCAACTTATATTTTTGTAAATATTCATCCATTTCACTTAGATTATCATATTTATTGGCATAGAGTTGGGCAAAATAATTTCAAATTATTACTTTAATTTCCTCCTCATTGGTGGTGAGTTCACCTTTTTCATTTATGATACTAGCTATTTGGTTTTCTTCTTTCTTTTTTTTAATCAAATTGACCAGAGGTTTATCAATTCTATTGGTTTTTTCATAATACCAACTTTTGGTTTTATTTATTAATTCAATAGTTTTTTGCTTTCAATTTTATTAATTTCTCCTTTAATTTTTAGAATTTCTAATTTAGTACTTAATTGGGGATTTTTGATTTGTTCTTTCTCTAATTTTTTAGTTGCATGTTTAGTTCATTGATTTCCTCTTTCTCCAATTTATTCATTTAAGCAATTAGAACTATAATATATCCCCTGAGAGTTGTTTTGAATGAATCCCATAGGTTTTGGTATGTTGTTTCATTATTATCATTATCTAGGATAAAATGGTTAATTCTATAATTTGTTTTTTGGTCCACTCATTTTTTAAAATGAGGTTATTCAGTTTCCAATTTGCTCTGGGTCTATATCTCCTTGGCCCAGTATTGCATATGACTTTTATTGCATTGTGATCTGAGAAAGATGTATTCACTATTTCTGCCTTTCTGCAGTTGATCATTAGGTTTTTATGTACATGATCAATTTTTGTATAAGTTCCATGTACTGCAGAGAAAAAGGTATATTCCTTTCTATCCCCATTCAGTTTCCTCCATAAGTCTACCATATCTAATTTTTCTAACAATCTATTTACCTCCCTAATTTCTTTCTTGTTTGTTTTATGATTCAATTTATCTAGATCTGATAGCGGGAGGTTGAGGTCTCCCACTAGTAGAGTTTTGCTATCTATGTCTTCCTGTAATTCTTTCAGCTTCTCTAAGAATTTGGATGCTGTCCCACTGGGTGCATATATATTCAATATTGAAATGACTTTATTGTCTATGGTACCTTTTGAAATTTAATTTTTCTTAATTCATTTGGTTGATTTGTTTACATCACAATTGTAAAACTCAATAACTAATCAATGCTTACTATTTGAACTTTCAGGAACATCCCAATATCAATCCAAATTTTGCATTTTCATTAAAAATGTATCAAGTTAATACAATATTTTTATTTTGAAATGCACAGAAAATTATATATGGTTCTCTAAAAAGGTAATCATATAGCTTTAATACATTTCTTAATTTATGTCCTCTTATTTTTCTCTTCAGAATTAAATTTTTGATTAAATCAAACCAAAATTACTTCTTTAACTAATACATGTAATCCTATTTTTTTACAAAACAAAACTAAATAAAAAACTTTCTTTCAGCAGTTTCTAGCTGAAAAAGTTAAAGTGTGTGTATATATAGAGAGAGAGAGAGAAAAAAAATTTTTTGAATAGAACAAAGATTGTGCACTTGCTTCTAGTATTTCAAGATTGTAGGAGCTTTGGCCTGTTCCTCCTGTCCCAAACACCAAGAAAAGCCCTGTGACCTCTTCTCAATTCTCCAGGAAATTGGCTATTTTTTTTTTTTTAGTTTTTTTGCCAGGCAAATGGAGTTAAGTGGCTTGCCCAAGACCACACAGGTAATTAAGTGTCTGAGGCCGGATTTGAATTCAGGTATTCCTGCCTCCAGGGCTAGTGCTCTAGCCACTGCGCCACCTAGCTTCCCCTAAAAATTGGCTGTTCTCTAGAGAATCCATATGGCAGAAAAATCTTACAACTGTAGTCACTGTGGAAAGGCTTTCACAGGTAGCCCAGTCTTGTTCAGCATCAGAAAGTACATACAAGAGAAAAACCTTATGAGGATTTAGAATGTGTAAAGTTTTTAATTCATGTTCTTCCCCTACTAAACATCAGTGAATCCATGATAGTTACAGAAGTCAGAAATATTATGACAATAATTGCTTTCACAATAGCAAGGAGGGGAGGGGACCAGAACATCCGAAGAAAGTAAACTTGTCTGAAGACCATTATTTGATATCAAAGAGAACCATCCTTCTCTAATGCTGTTTTGCTTGAGGGAGTTTGAGTTTAAGGGGGCAGGACAAGCACTCTTCAAATTTTAAAGTTTTTTCTGGACTACTGAGGGCAGGACAGGTCTAAGGAGGGCACACTCCATTCCTCACTATAGCTAAGAAAACTTGCCTTTTTATAAGGAATAATGGTAAAAATTTATAGTAATTATTGTACTTGGACATGGAAGTAATCTTTTCATTCAAGTTTATTCCATATGCAGTTTTATGCTTTTTATCATCAGTGGTCAGAAAATGTATTGTTGGGGGCGGGGGGAAGAGGCTTGGCGGTCGCTTAGAGGGGGAAACATAATCACCTTATAAGGGAATGTTACAGAACTCGGCCCCTCATTGAGTAAGAGTTCATGGGAGGGAGGACAGAGGGGATAAAAGGGTCTGCTGAGAGGTGGGGGGGAGCGGGAATGTGATCACAGAAGAATAAAGACTCATGACCCACCTCAGGCGCTCTGTCTGGTTCTTCCCCCATCAAAGAGTGGGGGCCGGAGGTACCCCGAAGACTCACCACGCGTTGGACTGGTGAGTAAGAGGACGGACTAGCATTAAGAAGCCGGCGTTGTAAATAAAAACCCGGCAAGTGGTGCCGAAACCCGGGACCTGATTTTGCTAGGGAACGTCTGAATCCGCTGGTCGGATTCTCCAGACAGCCTCGGTCGTTTCTGACCGGGAGGAAGGAGAGGGCGTTTACTCTCAGATATTGCCTGAAGGACATACCCCTATTGTGTTGACTATGCTTTCTTTCTCTCCCCTTTCTCCTTCTGCTCTAATCACGCTCCTTGCCGTGCTGGCCTGTCTGATTGTGCCCTGCTGCCTCCTTCTCTTTTGCCGAACGGGAACTTTCCAGTTCTGCCACCTGTTAGGATTGCAGCCTCGGCTAGTAGACAGCATGGGGGGCCGGAATAGTATTCCCGCCTTTCAGCCGGAGGAGAAAGGGGTCGTTGCAGGGCAGCTTTATAAACTCTGCGCTAAGCATGGCCGTAAATTACCTATCAAGACGTGCCGTGCTTTTGTTGAGAATATCTGGAACATCTGCCCTTGGGTGCAACATAGTGGGATCCAACCAGATAAATGGAAGGTGGTAGGGCAGCAGATGGCCTCCTATAATGACACCTGCCCGGGAAAACTGACCCCCGAGGATTTTACAGTGTATAAGATAGTGGATGCAGCCCTGCATCCCCAGAAGGTGACTTTGGCACGAACAATCAGCACTCAGGTGGGTAGCTCGTTGGCGGGATCGGATTCAGAGGGCTCAGAGGAAGAGGGAAGGCCACCCCCTCCCCTGTATCCGTGGGAGGAACTTAGAAGAAACAATGGGGGAACAAAGGGCCCCCAGGGAGAAGATTCAGGGCCGGAAGTTTCCGAGCGCGGGAAGGGAGGGGTGCAAACAGCCCTCAGGGGTGGCAGGAAGAGGAGCGTGAGTAGGTGGGACCGGGAGGCTGCTGACGAGGAGGGAGAAGTCCGCGCTGATTGGACAGCTGCCGCGCCCCAGACTTGGCGGCCCAGCCAGGAAACAGAGGCAAAAAATCCCCCGTGTTCCTTGTCCGCCCTTCAGAGATCCCCTCAAGGGCTCCGCCCATCCGGCCTACTTGCCACCAGTGCCTCCATAGCAATAGAGAAAGGGGAGGAGGTGGACTGGGATGACTGGGGCCTCTACCCGGTATTTACGGACCCCCTTACCGGAGCCCGAGACTACCGCCCTGTCCCTTTTAAGATGCTTAAGGAACTTAAGGAGGCCGTGACTAAATACGGCCCAAGCTCCCCTTATGTAAAAAGACTGATGCAAAACCTCTTTGCTACGCACCCTTGGACCCCTGCTGACTTTGACGAAATTGCAGCCGCGTGCCTAGATGCCTCCTTATATTTAGCTTTTAAGGCTCAGGCCCGCAGAGAGGCCTCTAAGCTGGCAAAATCCCGGGGTTATACTCCCCTGGATTTAGCCATTGACCTCCTGTGTGGAACTGGAGCCTATACTGACCCTGCTGTTCAGGCCCGGTATGGCCAGTTTGAGCTAGAGACTGTTAAAGAAACACATGTTGTAGCTTGGGATAAGATTGGAGCCATGAAAGGGGGGAGAGCCACACAGAAGTTGGTTGGGCTGAAGCAGAGAGCAGATCAGACACCCCTCTCATTTGTGAACGAGGTTAAAGAGACAGTGACTCGTATAATGGGAGACACCCCGGGATCTGATCTACTTATGAGACAATTGATTAAAGAGGGTCTTCGCCCCAAAGGGATCGCAGCCATTAGCAGCCTTCCCCCCGACGCTTCATTAGAAGGAATTGTTGACAAATTGCTGGACATGCCCAGCGAGGATTCAATTCAAGCCTTAGTGACTGCCATGGAGAACCGGGAGGATAGCCTCCTGACCGCCCTTCACGGTATGCAGGTGAGACCCACCTGTTTTGGGTGCGGAAAGCCAGGGCACCTCAAAGCACAGTGCAGGCAGTGGCCCCCCTCCACTTCAGTTCCGACCTGTTATTCCTGTGGAAAGCCAGGTCACATAGCCAGGTTCTGCCGATCCAAAGGGAAGTCGGGAAAAGGGAAAGGGAGGGGCCCGGCCGCGGGGCCCCCCCCCGTGCTCGAAGACAGCGGCCCCATTACTGTGACTATCCCCGTGAGGGTTGACTATAGAGAAGGGACACAGCAGAGAGAGATCGGGCCTTGGGAAACCTCGATGATTCCCATCGAGCTAAATATTTTCCCAGCGCTCATCACAGGGGCTGAGAGATGTGTGGACTTAGTCACCCATACCCAGGTCATTTTTGGTCCCGGAAGTCCCACATCCGTAAGGGTCACAAACCCCCACCCCTTTCCCACCTTGGTAAAACAGGGCCAAGAGGTAGGAAAGGCGCTGCCCTTGCGGGCCCCTCCCGCTCATGTGAACTGGGTCCACCCGGTCAGCTCTGGGCGACCACTGTTAACCGTCACGGTGGAAAATCAGAAGCTCGAAGGGATAATTGACACTGGAGCCGATTGCTCTGTCATAAATAGGGGACAGTGGAGGCGCGAGTGGCCACTCCTACAGAGCCCTCAAGCAGTGACGGGGGTGGGGGGCAATAGATCTGCCATGAAAGCAGCACACGCCCTACGGTGGTCAGCTTTGGAAGAATCTGGACTCTTCACCCCACTGTGCCTACCCGACCTCCCTTATGCATTATGGGGTAGAGATATCTTGAGCCAGCTTAACCTGACACTTGCCACCCCTGATAGCCTGTGGGGAAATTAATTGGGGCCACTCTAGAGATGAGCTTTTCCCCCAGAATAACATGGATTAATAAGAAACCTATTTGGGTTGAGCAGTGGCCCCTGACAAAAGAAAAGCTCATCGCCCTCGCAGACATAGTAATGACCCTCCTGCACGAGAACAAAGTGGAACCGTCCCTTAGCCCGTATAACTCCCCCGTCTTTGTCATAAAAAAGAAAGGGGGGAGTTGGAGAATGTTGATTGATCTTCGGGCAGTAAATGCCAACATGGTACCCATGGGGACCCTCCAACCTGGTCTCCCTATGCCCACTGCAGTCCCGCAAGGGTGGACTATTATAGTGATTGATGTTAAAGACTGCTTCTATAGCATTCCCCTCCACCCGGAGGACAAAGAAAAATTTGCCTTTTCCCTCCCCGCGATCAATTTCAGGGAATGGCCAATAGCCCCACCCTGTGCCAGCTTTACATGGATACTCTGCTACATCCTATCTTTTTAAACAGAAAGGGGGAGTTGGCAGGTCACTGACCCATTCAGACCTGTCTCAGGTACTATTTACCATGAATTTCCTACAAGTCAGGGATGACGGCACTACAGCCGCCCAGAGATTTTTCTCCCCAAAAGGACATGCTAAGAAAGAACCAACGCTCCTGCCCTCTCCCACCAAGGCCCTACCAGGCTCTAAAGTCATGTGGAGAGATGAAGAGGGAGGTTGGCATGGCCCTGTAACGGTAAAGAACAGAAGACAGGGCCACCTGTCATTTCATCCCGAGGATAAGATAGAAGAGCCAGAAAGATGGCTCCCTGTTTACAAGATAAGAGACCTTGATTAATGCCCAACCCTACGGGGTGAGAGGAATTTCTTTCTTTTTCAGGCCTTCTGATCATCGTAGGGATCCTTGGAGGTGCTCCATCTGAAGGAAATCCGACATGGGGAATACTCCGAGTTATTCCCTCTCCCCTTCCGGTAGCACGGAACTCCCCGATCTACCCTCGCCTGCTAGTGACCAATACATCGATGGGGCTCCCTTCTGCCTCGGTGGGGCCCCTCATGTGTGGCCACAGGGGAAAACATCGAGGATCCCATACCATGGAGGGATTGCCAGATGGCGGGAGGATACCCCCTTGAGGGTGAACAAGGACGCTGATTCTGGGAATCACCCTACTTGTTGTCTGTTTCTGCCGCCTAGCTAGGCGACAGAGGGGTTATATGCTTCTTACTCAGAAAGCCTTCATGGCCATGGAGACGGGGGAGGATCCCCAAGTCTGGCTAGCCGCCATGCATGACATGTGACACCTAGGGGTAAGACGAGGTAAACCCCAAGACGGGCAACTTCTCCTGACCCAGCCACCTAAGACGGGCAAGGTCCTGGGTTGAAGGAGATGACCTAAGACAGGGTTCCTCGCCCCCCGGCGGATCCCCAAGTCTGGCTAGCCGCCATGCATGACATGTGACACCTAGGGGTAAGACGAGGTAAACCCCAAGACGGGCAACTTCTCCTGACCCAGCCACCTAAGACAGGCCCTGAGGGTGTCGGGCGCCTAGGACGGGCAAGGTCCTGGGTTGAAGGAGATGACCTAAGACAGGGTTCCTCGCCCCCGGCTATCAGAGGCCAGTAGAAATGACACCGCTTAAGGCTAACCTCAGCACCGCTTAAGGTCACACCGAGTGATAACCTTGTAAAACAGAAAGGGGGAGATGTTGGGGGCGGGGGGAAGAGGCTTGGCGGTCGCTTAGAGGGGGAAACATAATCACCTTATAAGGGAATGTTACAGAACTCGGCCCCTCATTGAGTAAGAGTTCATGGGAGGGAGGACAGAGGGGATAAAAGGGTCTGCTGAGAGGTTGGGCGGGAGCGGGATGTGATCACAGAAGAATAAAGACTCATGACCCACCTCAGGCGCTCTGTCTGGTTCTTCCCCCATCAAAGAGTGGGGGCCGGAGGTACCCCGAAGACTCACCACGCGTTGGACTGGTGAGTAAGAGGACGGACTAGCATTAAGAAGCCGGCGTTGTAAATAAAAACCCGGCAATGTATCAGGTAAAAATCTCTTCAAACTTCTAAAAACCAGCTCCCTGCCCCAACCCCTTAGACTTGGGGGAACTCTTAGTTAGTTACTTCATTAGAATTGGATAAACAGCTTTCATCAGCTTCTCTGGAAAACCTGGGAAGATTTCAGAACCTTTACAAAGAGAAAGGCCTCAGATGTGTTCTGTTTCTGTGAAAAATTCCTGAGGAACAGAAATGTTTTTAGTATTTTTCCTAAATGATGGTATTAACATTATTTGTTTTAGGGGGTGGCTAGGTGGCACAGTGGATAGAGCACCCACCCTGGAATCAGGAGTACCTGCGTTCAAATCCAGCCTCAGACACTTAATAATTACCTAGCTGTGTGGCCTTGGGCAAGCCACTTAACCCCATTGCCTTGCAAAAAGACCCCATTATTTGTTTTAAAACAGAATATGTCCAATTAAATACAGTTTTTAAACATTGAGACCATGTTCTCAAATAGTTTGATTCATTATTCCACAGCACCAAGATCTAAAGAAGGGTTAATTTAGTAAGGGTTTAATTGCATCACCCTCATTTTTTTAATTTGCTGCTGTGAAATTAATAATAATTTCTCATTACTGTATTATGATGAAGATTAATTCAGTTTAGAGAATACTAAGCTTCTGATCTGGTCACCTTGCCTGACTAGTTAGAAAGTAAGCCCCTGGTGTGTTGATCACAATATCTAGGAGAATAATGCTCAGAATGCAAGGAAACCCCCCACCCAAGGAGAGAACAGAATTCAGGAAGGGATACAAAAATGGTAATCTTTGTAGATCACTTTCAGGCAGGGATGTTAAGGAAATTCTTGTACATAGGTCATTAAAGATGTTAAGTGTGAGCAATGTAAGGTGTTTGACTGTTTGGATTCTGTGAGGGATACGGGGGTCCCACAAGAATGTGAAGGGAGAATATTAGTTTACATTGAAAAGACTGGGGTCTTCCTATATTGGTGCCTATGGGCAAATATATGAGTTTAAGACAAAAGACTTAGTGGCAGCTAGGTGGCACAGTGGATAGAGCACTGGCCCTGGAGTCAGGAGGACCTAAGTTCAAATCCAGCCTCAGACAATAATTGCCTAGCTGTGTGACCTTAACCCCATTGCCTTAAATAAATTTTAAAAAAAGAAAAAAGACTTAGCCTCAACCTGATCAAGACCTGAGATTAAGTCAGATCTGCCTCACCTAGTTCTGAGTTAACCTAAGGTCTGCATCCTTCTGCTTTGCACATTCTTAAGATTACTCTTCCTTCCCCTGTGTTCATTAGTATAATGAGCAGGGTGGGGAGAATTTATGGGGGTGAATGTATCAATTTGATTGTGACCCCATCCAATGATTGGTGCAAAGGAGGAGGAACTAGCCTTTCAAAGGGCATATAAGACCTAGCATTTCTGGGATTCAGTACCCTCTCCCCTTGAGAGAGGTGGTCCTTCTGTGCAAAGATGTATTAATAAAAGACAATTTAATCACTCTGCACTAAGTATTCACAAGCCATTTAAAACAGCTTCCACATAATGTGAATGACCCTAACTTACCACTGACCTGAGGGAGGTCCCCTAGTTGACATTAAGCCTCCTTACCTAAGAGGAGGTCAAAAACTAGCTTCAAGAAGTCAAGGGTTGACCTAGGGTCCCTGGCCCTGTCCTCTGCAAGTGTGCCTGCTCTTGAAGTTCATACAAAATGCTGTTCACTCCCCTATACTTATTACATTATGACCAGGGCAGGGAAAATTTTATTAGAGAGTGGCATAGGGGTGAGCATTGATTAGATTGTAATCCTGATCGATGGCTGACATGAAGGGGAGGAACAGGTCTTTCAAAATGCATAGAAAACTGGATATTGTCACCATTTCCTGCCTTTCTCACTAGGCTTTTTCTGCAGAAAAGTTTGTTAATGAAAGCTATTTTAAACACTCTGGACTGTATGATCACAAGTCATTTATTTAGTTTTTAAGGTTTTATTTATTTTGAGTTTTACATTTCCCCCCAATCTTGCTTCCCCCCCCCCCCACAGAAGGCAGTCTGTTAGCCTTTACATCGTTTCCACAGTAGGCATTGATCTAAGTTGAATGCGATGAGAAAGAAATCATATCCTTAAGGAAGAAACATATAGTATGAGATAAAGTAGAATTACATAATAAGACAATTTTTTTTTTAAATTAAAGGTACATTGGTCTTTGTTCAAACTCTACAATTCTTTCTCAGGATACAGTTGGCATTCTCCAACACAGATAGCCCAAAATTGTCCCTGGTTGTTGCCCTATTGGAATGAGCAGGTTCATCAAGGTTGATCATCACTCCCATGTTGCTGTTAGGGTGTACAGTGTTTTTCTGGTTCTGCTCATCTCGTTCAGCATCAGTTCATGAAAATCCTTCCAGGCTTCCTTGAATTCCCATCCCTCCTGGTTTCTAATAGAACAATAATGTTCCATCACATATATATATATATATATATATATATATATATATATATATATATACCACAGTTTATTAAGCCATTCTCTAATTGATGGACATTCCCTCAGTTTCCATTTCTTTGCCACCACAAGCAGGGCTGCTATGAACATTTTCCATTATCTCTTCAGGGTATAGATCCAGTAGTGGTATTGGTATACACATTTTTGTTGTCTTTTGGGCATAATTCCTAATTGCTTTCCGGAAAGGTTGGATGAGTTCACAACTCCACCAACAATGTGTTAGTGTCCCAGATTTCCCACATCCCTTCCAATATTGATCATTTTTTATAGCATTAAAGATTTTCCCCATTTCCCAAATGGTATAAAAAGCCCCTTGCTTTCCCAGTTTCTTTGTGATCATCATGGGATGGACTACATTATCTGTAGTTTTTGTTTGACAAAACACAGAGTATAAAGCTTCATGTCTAATATGTTTTTATATTAGATTTGTTTTAACCCCATGTTTTTGAGATTCATATAATTTTGGGGTTCACATAACAGTGCATATATTGTAGTTTCCTAAAAATACTAATACAAGAAATATTAGAAAAAGATAAATAGTATTTTGGATTTAAAAGGTGAACTAAAATGATTGCTAGTAAATTGACATCAAATCAGTTCGATGCATTTCCAAATAATCATACATGGAAAATCATTATACACATATCAATTTGACAAATTGACAATTTTTTTTGCATAGACCCAGCAGTATCATTTGAATTACTCTTTTATGATTCTTATAGTTTTAAAACATATCACCTTATCAATTTTTAAGGATTTTTGTATTATGTTCTGACCCCCCCAAACAAGGTCAAGTATCAGAATTATCTGACTAATTTCCTTATGTTGTTTGAAATGATAAGGCAAATATCCCTATCCTCTAATCACCTTGGAGAGCTCCTACCCCAGCCCAGATGAACCTTCTCCCTTACCTGAGATTAAAATCCTCTTCCCTCTCAGAAAGTAAGAATGCCATGAAACCCTTTGGGCAGCAGATTAAGGAGAAGGCCTTATAGTTTGAGGGTAAACTAAGATTCCCTATTTACATTTCTAAATTCATATAGGATGGGGATGTGGTCCAAATGGAATCGGAGCTTTGAGGTGGACTTTGGAGGGCTGGGAGGGAGTCTAGAGTGGAATATGGGGATCATTTCATGGAAAAGGACCAGAGAGGAGAACTCTCCCAGAGTGGGTTATGTGAAAATAATAATAATTTGTCATACCTGAATTGTGATAGAAGATTAATTCCCTTTAGAGCATGCTAGACCTGTATCAGTTCACCTTTTCTCACTAGTTAGAAATTAAGCTCCCCACGTTAATTACCCTCATTTCTCATTCCCTGCCCCACAGTGGTGAACAAAGTCTGGTAAAAGTTGCCCATTTTTGTGTTTAACATAGTTACATGTTAGTCATTCCACATATGAGGAATCAGAAACAAAGGAAAAGAAAGTAAATACGGGCTAGGGAGAAAAAAACATAACACAGGTTTTAAAAAGTGAACACAGTATCCATTCAGATTCTGTGGGTTTTTTGTTTTGTTTTTGTTTTCTTCTGGATATGGCCGGCATTGTCCACAGCAGGTCTCCCAGTGTTGACCTGGCTCTCTAAACTGCTGAGAGGAGCCGCATCCAGCCTAGTTGTTCAACTCAAATATTGTTGTGAATGTGTTCATTGTTCTCTTGGTTCTACTTGAGAGTTTACTAGTTTTAAAAGAACAACTATTTTAAGAGAATGCCTATTTGCTGAGGTACATTCCTTGCTTAAAGGGAGTTTACTTGTAAGGAACAATACAGAGAAGGAAATGAAAGGAATATATTTTTCTCTTAATACAGAAAAAAGGGGGGGGGGAGATTACAATATTTCTTTCTGCCCCAAATTCCCCAGCTTCAATTACGGTCATGGCAGACAGACTCTTTGTGACTCAATTTGGGATTTTCTTGGCAGAGACACTTGAGGGCTTAGCCATTTCCTTCTCAGGGGCATTTTACATATATGAAACAGGGACAAACAGGGACTGTCGCAGAGTCCCACAGCTAGTCACTGTCTGAGTCTAGAGTTGAACTTATAACAATCTACACTTTTTCTACACTTCCTGATGCAGGCCCACAGCTCTATCCACTGGACCAGGTAGTCCCTCCTTGAGAGGTAGCACTGGATAATATTTCCTTGTATCCTCACCACTTAGCCTCCTACTTGATAGAAAATAGATTATTGATTGCTTAATAAATATTTCTTGATTAAGATATTTGAGACCCCAATTCAAGAGAATTTGAAACATTTTCTTATTTTCTGCATTTCTGTACATCATACCAACTCCAGTCAAGGAAAGAACACTATTTTGAATCAAGGCTGGTGTTCCTTGAGATAAACATAGCTCAAAGATGTGTCATTTTGATTTTTATAACTTTCATAATTTTGATTTTATAATTTTATTTCCATAATCAGTAATCACATCAAAGTAACTTCTTTAGTGATGAATGATTTCCCCAAAAAATCTCAGTAGGAGAAAACTATAAAGCATGACAGTAACAAACAGTACCGCAGATTTAAAACATAATGGGGGGTGGCTAGGTGGCGCAGTAAAACCACTGGCCCTGGAGTCAGGAGTACCTGGGTTCAAATCCTGTCTCAGACACTTAATAATTACCTAACTGTGTGGCCTTGGGCAAGCCACTTAACCCCATTTGCCTTGCAAAAACCTAAATAAGCAAACAAACAAACAAACAAACAAATAAAAAGCATAATGGAAAATTTCCAAATGACATCAATTCAGTTGGATTCATTTTGAATTATCTTAAACTTAAAAATCACCCATCTATAGTTCTTATTCTTACAACTCCTAAACCCATAGCATCAATGACAAATTTTTACTCTATTTGACACAAAGTTGTGATCTGAGTCAAAAATCTATCAAATAAGAGGACACATTTGATATTTCATAAAATTTTGATTAGGAGAAAATCCAGTCAAATCTGATTTTTCAGTTATGAGCAGTAGACAGAATTGAGTTCTTAAGTTATGAAGAAAAAGGCAACAAACTGGGTTGGTGAGAAGATAAAAGACAGCTAAATATGGGGGAAATGGAGAATGAAGAGAAATATAGCTGTCAGTAAACAACTGGGCTGTTTAGCTAAAGTGAGCTAAGATCAGCAGTTTGGAGAAGGTGAACAGAGTACTTTTTTTTTTAAGTTTTTGCAAGGCAAATGGGGTTAAGTGGCTTGCCCAAGGCCACACAGCTAGGTAATTATGAAGTGTCTGAGACAGGATTTGAACCCAGGTCCTCCTGACTCCAGGGCCAGTGCTCTATTCACTATGCCACCTAGCTGCCCCAATAAATGAAATTTTAAAAAAAGCTTATAGCTCAACATTAAATTTTTCAATTATGCTGGAGAATTTATAGTACTTCTATTCACTGCGCCACCTAGCTGCCTCACTCATCTCTTTTTCTACATTTTGCCAGCAATTCCCTAGTAAACCATGATTTCCCAAAATGAGGTAATTCCAAAAGGAATCAGACTAGCTTCCTTTCTGATTTAGATACCTACAAATCTGATATAAAGGAATGCATAATAAAGTTTCTTAAGCTGCTTTTCTCTGATAGAACATAGATTGATTATGAACAATTATGGCCATAAAGGATTGAAGCTGCTTTACTCTGATGAGTCAACCCTTAGTAGAAAGATTGTGAGCTTGGCTCACCAGGAAATGGTGAGGTAAAACAAGGGTTGGGCGTGGGGGAAAGGATAAGGATAAGAGAAGCTTCTGCTTGTTCCCATTTCTCATGAAAAGGAATAAAGACCTTTTTTGCTTTCAGACTCAGATTATGAACTTTTTTTTTTTTAGGTTTTTGCAAGGCAATGGCTTTAAGTGATTTGCCCAAGGTCATACAGCTAGGTAATTAGTAAATGTCTGAGGCCTATTTTGAACTCAGTTCCTCCTGACTCCAGGGCCTGTACCCTATCCATGTGCCCTTCAGATTCTGAACTCTTATTTCCTGTGGTCATCATCCCAATTTGGAAGTCCCACCAGATTCCTGGACTTCTCTCTAAAGGGGGGGAGTTCTCCAGACTTGGTTAACCAAGAGGACTTCCCACCATAAAATTTATCAATGGCCCTCAGTCAGGCAGGGGATGATTCTCCTGTGAGGTGACTGAGGCCCAAAGTAGGGCTGGAACTAAAAGCAGAAAAATGACCAAGGGGGAGTAGGAGACTACAAAGAATAATTGTAATCCCAATGAATATGAGTTCCACACTCTCATCAGAGCCCTTTGCCCAGAACAAACAATAAACAACCCCCCCCCCCCCACCTCAGGGTAGCACATTTCACTCAACAGAAAGAGATGAACTCTTTCCCCAGGGCCCAGCCCAGTGTTCAAAGTCAACTCAGACCCTGCTGCTGAGGACCTCACTCCAGAGAAAGCAACCATCACCCTCTACTGGCTGGACCCTGGAATTACTAAGCCAAGTGAACAAAGACTCTAGGATCCTCAAAAAGCAAACCTCTGAGAGCCAGCTCCCCCCCAACACAAGATGAAAAAAGGCCAGAGAAAACGGAGGCCCATGGAGAAATACTTAGAAGAGACAGATCCTAACATATTACATAATATGTTCCATAGACAAAAGAAAGCACACATAAAGCAAAGGTATAAAATGTTGTGTCTGTGATACAACATCTCCAGAATTACCTCAAGTCTTTGTTGAAAGACACAGATAACTCCTATTCACTTGCCTTGGAACCATCTCATATCATTCAGAGCAATCCAGATTCTGCTTATTAGCATCTCTTTACAATCCTCTGAATCATTTTCTCCAGAGAAGATATCATTTCTGTCATTCAGGAAGCAAACTAGATCTTTTCTTTTACTATTCATTTAAGTGATCACTCTCCACTTATCCCTAGAATACCCTGCATTTGTCAACTTCTCACAAATTCTTCACAGATTTTTTTATGAGATATCACTTATAGCAAGTCATTTTCTCCTTTTCTCCCCAACAGATAAACCTGCATCACAGATCTCCCTGATTCCAAAGGAAACATTACTCAATTCTTTTTTTTCCCAACTACTCATTAGACTGTTCATGACAGTGGTTTCAAGTGTTGACTTTGACACTGGTCAAGGGTATGATCTTTATTCAGATCCATTCTCTGTGCTTCAGTTTCCTCCTAAATTGGTGATGGTTAAATCAGGAGAATATTGAAGTATCCTATAACTACATCCTATTTGATTGATAATTTAGCAGTTGGTGACATTCAGAGATGTGGCTGTGGACTTCACCAAGGAGGAATGGAGTCTCTTGGACCATCGTCAGAAGTCGTTGTACAGAGAGATCATGATGGAGAATGTGTGGAACATGTTCTCTGTGGGTAAGGAGCTTACCCCCCCCAACTCTGAGCCTTTATTCCTAGAGTGCAGGGTTTGGAGCTTATTAATTATGAGAAAAAAAAAATACTCCTGTGCCTGAGACAAGGTCCTCTTCCTATCCATTGTCCTATAAAAAGTGTGTGATGGAACCTGAGGATTTCCTTTGTTGCTTCTGAAGTTGTGGGTACCTTCAGGTCAAAAATCAAATCAGTGTGGAAGCATCTCAGAGGGGTTATTTAGTCTTATTACTATTTGGTTTATCAGTACTGATGGGGAAAACAGATTCGTTTTTGAAAATATACAACCCTTTCCCTAAGGAGAACGAAATTACAAATTTCTCTCCAAGATTATCCCTAACTGATTCCTCATGTCCAGGGCTTCTACTTACCAGAGAAGATGTAATCTCTTATTTTGGGCAAAGGGGAGAAACTTGGATGTTGGAGCAAGAAGGCCTGAAGAGTCGCTATCCAGGTGAGTAAGGTGAAAGCAGCTAGATGAGATATGTGGTTACTAGAGGCTACTTTATGTTATGTTGAAGAAAGTGCTAACTTTGTGGGGCAGGAAAACCTGACTCAGAATTCTTTTTCAGATTTTCTTTTGGCATTAACTTTCTGGGCAAGTCCCTGAACCAGTGAGTAGCCTCAGTTTTCCCATTTGATAAAATGAAGGGATGGATTTTAACCTTTCAATTTCTTTCCAGTGATTATTACATGATCCTATAAAAAGTCATTGAAACTAAGTCTTTGGATTCACAGTATGACCTTTATCTTCAGTCTTCTTCAAGTGAATAAACATTTAAATGCCTGCTCCCTTGCCAGGCCCTAAGCCCTGGCAATGTAAGAAAAGGCAATATAAGGAACTCTCATGGAGCTTACCATCTGGAGGGGCAGAAGACACATACATATCCATGTAAAACCTACTATGGACAGGATAAATAAGAACTGATCAAGAGAGGGAAGGTCCTAAAATTAAGGAGGACTAGGCTGGACTGATTGTAGAAGGTGGGCTTAACTGGGGCTTCAGAAAAGCCTTGGCAAGCATCCTAAGCAACAGGGAAAGGGTGAAAGCATCTCAGAGATAGGAGGTTGAGTGTGCATTTCACAGAACAGAGTTTCTGAGTGAATTATGAGACCAGTTTCTCAGTTGATTATATATGGAGAGAAGAAGAGGCTTGGAAGTTAGCCAGAAGGGTGTGTGTGAGGTCAAGTGAAAAGATCTTGAAAAGCTCCTTTGCCTAGGGAGTCAGTCAGGGAGATGTAAGATTGCTTTGACACAAGGAGGGCCCAACTGAAATATGTACCCTAAATTTGTAGAGTACCCAAACAGTCCAATTACATGATTTTCTCTCTGTGGAAGGGGCCACCATATGTGGAAATCATCTAACACAAAGTTTTTTTATAAATCATCTCAAGACCCTTTTCTGATTTCTGTAGCACCATGTGACCAGACTCTTGGTTTTGGGAATTAGCATGTGAAGAAGAGATTCCTTGGTTTTCCTTAATAGGAAACTCTACAGGAATCTACACAGAAACATCTGATCAGTGCTAGGTCTGGTCAGATTTCATCTGAGTTTCAAAGGTGATCAGGTGTTAGAGATAGATTGATGACTGAAGGCAGAACTTACCTTTGACAACTAGGGAAAGGGATAGAAGACAAAGATTGAGCTAGAGCCTGGGGCTTGGTGTCAACCCTGGAACCAGTCAAATCATCAACCACTGATTAAGCACCTTCTACCCACCTTTTACCCATTGTGCTCACCCTGAGTATGCAAAGGAAGGCAAAAGCCAATAAATCTCTACTGTCACCGAGCTCACAGTGTACTATACAAATGTAGAGATGGTTTGAGAAGAAGCAGAAAATCATTAACCTCACACTTAGCTGATCCTGATGGAAACACTTTTAGTTCAACAGGGACATAAGGAAAGAAGAGTGACTGTACTAATAGTTTTAGAAGGTGAGCAGAATTGGGAAAGAAAGAACAGAAATCAACAGAATGATAATAGCAACAGTAGACACATTTTGTTGTTCAATTTCCAGTCACTTTTTACACTTTGTGACCCCATTTAGAGTTTTTTTTGACAAAGATACTGGAGTGGTTTACCATTTACTTTCCAGCTCATTTTACAGATGAGTTAATGAAAAGGCTTAAGAGACTTGCCTGGGATCACTCAGCTATTAAAGTTGGAAGGCTGTATGTGATGTAAGGAGAATGTGTTCCTGACTTCAGACCTTGTGTTCTATCCATGGTACCAACTAGCTAGAATTTACATATGGAAGGAGGAAGGGAGGGAGGGAGTGTGCAAAGCATTTTATAAATATTATCTCATTGGATTTTCATAATAAAACTAGGACTTACTTCCTAATGTTATGCCCATATAACAGATGAAGAAACTCAGAAAAACAGAGGTCTTTGACCAAGGTCTCAGGATTAGAAAATTTGGATCTTCCCAACTTGAGGTCCATCATGTTATTCATTGTAATACTAGTGTTATTACAATTTTTAAACAGAACACTGCAAAGATTCACACATGCAATGGTGGAAAATGCACGAAAAAATGGGGCAAGCTCTTGATTTGGGATGGAAATTTTGTTTTTAACTTCCTTATTAGTCAATACAATGAATTGCTGGTTACTATGTAAAAGATTTTCATCTTGTTTGATGAAAAGAAGTGTATTGATAATGCTAAATGACCTGGAAGATCAATTTTACATATTGCTTTCTTTTTTTTTAAACTAGTTTTCTTTTTTTCCCTTTTATTTATTTATTTTTATTAAAGGTATTATTTGAGTTGGACAATTTTTCCCCCCAATCTTACTACCCCCCCTGAAAGCAATCTGTCAGTCTTTACTTTGTTTCCATGTTGTACATTGATCCAAATTGAGTGTGAAGAGAGAGAGAAATCATATCTTTAAGGAAGAGACAAAAAGTCTAAGAGATAAAAAGATCAGACAATAAGATATCTGTTTTTTTTTCTAAATTAAAGGGAATAGTTCTTGAACTTTGTTCAAACTCCACGGCTCTTTATCTGGATACAGATGGCACTTGCCTTTGCAGATAGCCCAAAATTGTTCCCAATTGTTGCATTGATAGAATGAACGAGTCCTTCAAGGTTAATCATCACCCCCATGTTGCTGTTAGGGTATGCAGTGTTTTTCTGGTTCTGCTCATCTCACTCAGCATCAGCTCATGCAAATCCCTCCAGGCTTCCCTGAAATCCCGTCCCTCCTGGTTTCCAGTAGAACAATAGTGTTCCATGACATACACATACCACAGTTTGCTAAGCCATTCCCCAATTGAAGGACATTTACTTGATTTCCAATTCTTTGCCACCACAAACAGAGCTGCTATAAATATTTTTGTACAAGTGATGTTTTTACCCCTTTTCATGATCTCTTCAGGGTATAGACCCAGTAGTGGTATTGCTGGGTCAAAGGGTATGCTCATTTTTGTTGCCCTTTGGGTGTACAAACTAGTTTTTCTTAAAATCACCTTTGTAAAGATAGAATGTTTTCAGTCTTCAGTTTCTCTTTTCTTCTGCTGACAATCCAGCTACACTCTTACCAAAACTCTATAGAATGTATTACCAAATAATTCCTTGGAGAGACTGCCAGGGAGACTAAGAGTGAGAGAAGTGGATTATGGTTCCAGTATGTCAGTGACATTTTGGATTTTTTTTTAGATTTTTGCAAGGCAAACAGGGTTAAGTGGCTTGCCCAAGGCCACACAGCTAGGTAATTATTAAATGTCTGAGACCAGATTTGAACCCAGGTACTCCTGACTCCAAGGCCGGTGCTTTATCCACTACGCCACCTAGCCGCCCCGATGTCAGTGACATTTTGAACACAGAAGATTGGAAAGTTTGGAAATAATTTGATTTCAAGTAGAAAGATTATGGTATACTTAGTCTGATGTAATGTATGATGTCATCACTTCATGATCCCCCAAAACTTTATAGGCCCAATTATAATGGTTTGGAATGACAAAATCTTGTTATGGTGGAAATCATACTTGTTATCAGAAAGGAAAAATAACTTCATAACAAAATTTGGCCTTTCTTTACTGATTGTGGTGCCAGTAACAAATTTTTTAACACAAATCCCTTTGATCATCATCTAGAACCTTCAATGGCTTTGTGAGCCACCAAATAGGAAGGACTCCAAGAGCTCTCTTAAGGAGACATACTGTCCACTTTCTTGTAAAAGGATAATGGACTCAAATTCCTTTGTGAGTCATATTTTCAGACATAGGAAATGGCATGCATAATTTTACCTTATGTTTTGTATCAGGAATTTATTTTTTAATGTCTATATTTTAGGTATTGAAAGATAATTTTTATACAGAAATAATAACTAACACAATAACAAAAAAGAACAAGATTCTAAGTGGAGACAAGTTGTCTAGTACTGTGGACAGAGCATGCCCAGTCACAATGTTTTCATTCCAGTCTCAGCTGCTGATATTTTGGTCGTCAGTCAGTCAATCTGAATTCCTGGCCTGAGTTGGGAATATAATGAGAATTCCAGCCCAGATGTATAACAACAGATTTGTTGTGTGGATCCAATGTGATTCTGAATCTTCAGGTAATCAAATGTGATCTAATGACATTTTCGAATGATTGATTCTTACCATTTAAGTTTGAAGAGTTTTTTCTTTGGGGAAACAGACTGTAAATCAGTTTGCATTCTGTCAGTGGATGAAAGGGGATACAATTATACATGTATAAATATGTGTCTATATATGTATATTTAATATTTGTGTTCTTTAGAAGGAGAGATAAGACTTGAAGTCAATGAGAATACTGCAGAGATAAGATTTTCAGAGGAAAAAACTCAGAAGCAAAGATCCATGAATGACATTTCCTATGAATACACTTGGAGAGAAATCTGTGCTATGTATCAGAGAATTCCCACTGGAAAGAAACCATATGAATGTAATCAATGTGGAAAAACTTTCCACAAAAAAGATAAACTTGCTAAACATGGGAGATTCCACACTAGAGGAAAAACTTCTGAGTGTAATCCACATGGAAAGACTTTTACAAGAAGGGTCAACCTTGCTGTACATCAGAGAAATAATACTGCAGAGAAATGCTATACATGTAATCAGTGTGGAAAGATTTTCACAAAGGGCTTCAGTCTTACTGCACATCAGAGAACCCATACTGGAAAGAACCCTTATGCATGTAATCAGTGTGGGAAGACTTTCAGACGGAGCTCCCATCTTGCTCAACATCAGAAAACCCACACTGGGGAGAAGCCTTATGCATGTAATCAGTGTGGGAAGACTTTTAGAGTGAGCTCCCATCTTGCTGCACATCAGAGAATCCACACTGGGGAGAGACCTTATGAATGTAATCAGTGTGGAAAGACTTTTAGAGAGAATTCCAGTCTTGCTGTACAGCAGAGAATCCACACTGGGGAAAAGCCTTATGAATGTAATCAGTGTGGAAAGACTTTCACGCAGATTTCCCATCTTGCTGAACATCAGAGAATTCACTCTGGGGGGAAATCTTATGAATGTAATCATTGTGGAAAGGCTTTCAGAAAGAACTCCCGTCTTACTGTACATCAAAGAATCCACACTGGGGAAAAACCTTATGAATGCAATCTGTGTGGAAAGACTTTCAGACAGAGTTGTGATCTTGCTGTACATCAGAGAACCCACACTGGGGAGAAGCCTTATGAATGTAATCAGTGTGGAAAGACTTTCACGCAGAGTTCCCATCTTGCTGAACATCAGAGAAGTCACTCTGGGGAGAAATCTTATGAATGTAATCAATGTGGAAAGACATTCACAACACACCGCATTCTTGCTGTACATCATAAAACCGACACTGGGGAGAAGCCTTATGCATGTAATCAGTGTGGGAAAACTTTCAGAGTGAGCTCCCATCTTGCTGCACATCAGAGAATCCACACTGGGGAGAAACCTTATGAATGTAATCAGTGTGGAAAGACTTTCAGAGAGAACTCCAAACTTGCTGTACATCAGAGAATCCACACTGGAGAGAAGCCTTATGAATGTAATCAGTGTAGAAAAACTTTCACACAGCGCTCCCATCTTGTTGAACATCAGAGAATTCACTCTGGGGGAAAATCTTATCAAAGTAATCAGTGTGGAAAGACTTTCATTCATAGCTCCAGTCTTTCTGTACACCAAAGAATCCACACTGGGGAAAAACCTTATGAATGTAATCTGTGTGGAAAGACTTTCAGACAGAGCTGTGATCTTGCTGTACATTAGAGAACCCACTCTGGGGAGAAGCCTTATGCATGTAATCAGTGTGGAAAGACATTCACACAGAGCTCCCATCTTACTGAACACCAGAGAATTCACTCTGGGAAGAAATCTTATGAATGTAATCATTGTGGAAAGGCTTTCAGAAAGAACTCCAGTCTTACTGTACACAACAGAATCCACACTGGGGAGAAGCCTTATGAATGTAATCAGTGTGGAAAGGCTTTCAGAAAGAACTCTAGTCTTAATGTACACCACAGAATCCACACTGGGGAGAAACCTTATGAATGTAATCATTGTGAAAAGACATTCACAGCACACCGCATTTTTGCTGAACATCAGAAAACCCACACTGGGGAGAAGCCTTATGCATGTAATCAGTGTGGGAAGACTTTCAGAGTGAACTCCAAACTTTCTGTACATCAGAGAATCCACACTGGGGAAAAGCCTTATCAATGTAATCAGTGTGGAAAGACATTCACACAGAGCTCCCATCTTGCTGAACATCAGAGAAGTCACTCTGGGGAGAAATCTTATGAATGTAATGAGTGTGGAAAGGCTTTCATTCATAGCTCCAGTCTTTCTGTACATCAAAGAATCCACACTGGGGAAAAACCTTATGAATGTAATCTGTGTGGAAAGACTTTCAGACAGAGCTGTGATCTTGCTGTACATCAGAGAACCCACACTGGAGAGAAGCCTTATGCATGTAATCAGTGTGGAAAGACTTTCACCCAGAGCTCCCATCTTGCTGAACACCAGAGAATTCACTCTGGAGAGAAATCTCATGAATGTAATCGATGTGGAAATACTTTCATTCATAGCTCCAAACTTGTTGTACATCAGAGAATTCACACTGGATAGAAACCTTGTGAATATAATCATTGTGGAGAGGCTTTCAGAGAGAACTCCAGTCTTGCTGTACACCACAGAATCCACACTGGGGAGAAACCTTATGAATGTAATCAGTGTGGAAAGACATTCACAACACACCACATTCTTGCTGCACATCAGAGAATCCACATTGGGGAGAAATGTTATTTATGTAATCAATGTGGAAAGATTTTCATACAGAGCTCCAGGTTTACTGATCATCAGAGAATCCACACTGTGGACAAACTTTTTTATATAATCATTGTGGAAAAACTTTAGTTTGTGGCTTCAGTTTTGCTGAACTTACAGATGTGACAAAAATTCAGTTTGCAACAACACTATTGTCTCCTCTTTTGACTTGATCTTTTTTGCCATTATCAGATATAATATTGACATATAAAACATTGGGATTTCTCCTTTTCCAATATTTCATTAGAATTTTTTCAGTCACTTATAATGATAACCTGACCATTACCTGCCTTTCCCTGGTGGTTTTTACTCTCATTGTTTATACAACTGTAAAAGCCCAAACTTGCAAGTGCAATTAGAGGGGAACTAGGCTATTTCCCACAGAGAGACCCTGCCTTCAGATTTATAATTGGAGACTTGTGGAGGGCAGAGGCTAACATTTAGACTTAAAAACCTCAATTAAAGGCTGCTAAAACTTTTTTTTTATCAAACTATAGAATTAAACTATCTGAATTAGACATTCCCCCATTTTGATCAAATAGCCTTTACTGTCATCTAAAGATCAATCAGATAAAGATCTAGGGAGATGATGGGTAAATTGGAGGAAGAATGACATCTTTGGGACCTAGTTTTGTCAAGAGATATGAGCAGGCAATGTAAGGTCTATATAAAGTACAGGAAGCGGATAAATCCAATTACATTGTACAAATAAAAAGCAAATTACAGAGATCAAAAGAGAGCAGTCCCTTTTTGGTTATGTAGACTAGTCAGTTAAGCAGCACAAAACAACAAAGGGAGAAATTCAGGTTCATTTCTTCTGGAGCCATCTGGTACAGTTCTATGACTTTGAATGTTTAAAAGATTTCTTCAGGGGCAGCTAGGTGGCGCAGTGGATAAAGCACTGGCCCTGGGTTCAAATTCAGTATCAGACACTTAATAATTACCTAGCTGTGTGGCCTTGGGCAAACCACTTAACCCCATTTGCCTTGCAAAAAACCTAAAAAAAAAGATTTCTTCAATCCAGGTTCATGTAGAGATTTTCCTTTCTGATGAAACAACTTTTTTTTAGAAAACATTTCAAGCAAGTCAAAACCAATTATTTTTATTGCTAGAAAATGAAATTCTGGAACCATTTAGATCATAATTATTTGCAATTTGATTTGCAAATTCCCTTATTGATATTTACAGAAAATTGATTTACAAATAAATATTAATGTGCATTATTATTTTTATTGTTGTTCCCCATTTGGATGATGCTATTACACTTACCAAAATAAACTTCTATAACAGTGAAGATTCAATGGTAAAAGTGATGCCAAAATCTCATACTAATCTGGCTGGCTGTAAGAATTTAGACCAAATGACTTAAATTTCTATACCTAATTTTGATAATGATTATAACAATTTACCATAAAGATCAGGGACATAAATGGAAATGTCCCCTAAAGTATTTAGATGTCTACCAGACAGAGGTCATATAGGTAGTCACATGCCTTAAACCAGACTTTAAATCTATAGGTGAGATACGGTCCAAATGTCACATTTTGGGAAACTGAGATGGAAAGAGTACAATCTCAGAACTTGTTGAAAATGACTCTTTCAGATCTTATGCCAATGAGCCTTTTACCTGCAGTGTCTGACCCCCATTGGGTTTTCTGGCTTCAATAGACTGTGACCTCCCAGCCTTTCTTTGATACCTGGATTTCAGAGTCCAGAAAAAAGACCAGTTTTCAGACCCGTGAAGTCTTTAACATCAGCTTCCTATAATCAGACAGATTCAACTCTTAACTTTGTAATCTAAAGGATCATAAAATACCAGGTAGCATTTTCAGTATTAATAAGAAAAACTTCACAGGAAAAAAAAAATCACAAAATTTTACCCGTGTTGTACAGATGATTTTACATCAAAACATTTGGCAACATATGACATATAGAAAGATTTTATAAAAGCAGTTTTCTCTCTTAATATGCTCACTTATCCATATCTGAATAAACATAATCAATGCACCAGAATCCTTTTAAAAACAGATCCTGAAACACTTGCATTTATTTCTTCAGATGTTCTCAATTAAAGATGTATAAAAATCATCTATACAGTGGCAATATCTAGATATCTTTGCAGTCAATGGAAAGAGAAAAGAAAAAATGAGTACTAAAAGAAAAAACAAAAATAATTGTTTTAAAGTCTAGTAACCCCAACTTATATGTAAGGTTGAGAACATTATCTACAATAATTTGTTTGATTATCACAGAATTGCTACTAACATTTACAAAACTACTGTTATAAAATTATACCAAAAATCATAATTCTTTTTTAAAAATTTTATTTATTTAAGGCAGTGGGATTAAGTGATTTGCCCAAGGTCACACAGCTAGGCAATTATTGTCTGAGGCTGCATTTGAACTCAGGTTCTCCTGACTGCAAGGCTTGCTTTATCCACTGCATCACTGAGCTGTCCCCAATACCAATTCTAAAAAGAAAATGAGATTCCTCAGCAAATTAATCTTACACATGATTATCTCATAACACTAATGAATGTCTTATTTATGCCACGGAATGGCAATAAATTTAGATCAAAGCAACAAAAACTATTCTACTTGTATACTTTAAATGTTTTTAATATTCACAACCACTAATTGTTTCACAAACAGTAACCTTGAAAAAAATAGCAAAATTTACTATCTCTCTTTTAAATACAAGAATATAAGTATGTTCTTAGATGGAACCTGTTTGACAATTTAAATTACACAATTCCTCCCCATTCTGTTGCAACAGGTTTAGACTTCAGTTCAGAAAGGAGATAATTAAGGAACTAAAAGTTGATTGACTTCATTTTAAGAACCTGAAAAATGGAATGGGGGTAGGTAACAATATAAGGTATATGGTCAATGCAGCAGGATCAATGTAAAAAAAAAATTTCCTGTCCAAAATTCCTTCACTGTATTGTCCAATAGCTCAAATGAACAAATTCACAGTTTCCTTAAATAAAATTCCTTTCAAAGATTGGCTTTAAAGAGTGACATCACATGATTAACCCATTCATTATCATTTAAGTTAATTAAAATGACCAAAATCAGGTGGCTAAAATTGTTAAATGTCCATCAGACTTCCTTACAAAAAATTCCTGATAAAAATTAGTTCTAAATATTCTTTTTTTATGATTACAAGATTTTCTTTGTACTTAACAATCTTATGAAATGCATGAGTTACAGCCAAAGTCTATTCGTTTGCATCACAATTGTAAAGCTCCCAATACCTGACCAATGCTTCTTAATATTTGAACCTTCAGGAATATCACAGGATCATAATCCAAATTATGCATTTTCAACTTAAAATGTATCAAGTTAATACAATATATTTAGAAATGCACAGAAAATTATATATGGTTCTCTAAAAAGTGATCATGTAGCTTTAATAAATTTCTTAATTTATGTCATCCTGGTACTTTTCTCTTTAGAACTAAATTTTTGATTAAATGAAACCAGATTTACATCCTTAACTAATACATGTATTCCTATTTTTTATAAAATGAAATAAATTTTAAAAAAATATTTATTTTTGCAGTTTCCAGCTAAAAACAGTTAATAGCAGAATAAAATTTTCAACCTCCATTCTTAATTCTGAAATCAACTATTGATGATTTCATGTGAACTCACCAAACCACCGCTGTTTCAGCCGGCTAGGTGGTGCAGTGGATAGAGCACCTGCCCTGGAGTCAGGAGTACCTGAGTTCAAGTCCAGCCTCAGACACTTAATAATTACCTAGCCGTGAGGCCTTGGGCAAGCAAGTTAACCCTAGTTGCCTTGCAAAAACCTAAAAAAAAAAAACCCAAACCAAACCACCACTGTTTCATGATGTGAGGATTCCTTCTAATTCAAACATGAACACATCCTAAAGCATTTCAAATCTGGCTTCCACAGTCCCAGAAAGGTTTCTTTACCTTTCCAAAAAAGTACATATATATATATAACAAAAATTGTTCCCTTTTATTTAAGTGTTTCAAGATTTTAGATCTCTGGCTTAGCCCTCACCTGAACACCAAGGCCCAGTGACCTCTTCTCAGTTCTCCAGGACAGAAATTGGCTGTTCTCTAGAGAATCCATATTATAACTGTATTCACCATGGAAAGACTTTCACAGATAACCCATTCTTGTTTAGCATCAGGGAATACACACAAGAGAGAAACCTTAAAAAAAACCTAGAATGTGTAAAGTTTTTAATTCATGCTCTTCCTTTATTAAACATCAGCAAATCCATGATGGTCACCCAGAAGTCAGAAAATAGAAAAAATCCTTAATATCCTTAATGGCCTATGCATAGGAATTTGTTCAATATCTCTAGCTGAATCCAGTCTCCAAAGATGAACATTTTTGTATCTCTTCCTGAATTCTCTTGTCTCCTCCTGGGAAATGATATTGTGAGTAACACACCAGGGACTTAACTAGTAAGGCAAGGTGCCCTGATCGGAGGCCCAGGATTCTCTAAAATGAATTAATCTTCCATTACAATGTAGTTATGAGAAATTATTGATTCTTTCACAAGAGGAACAAGGGGAGGGAACAGAATATCCATTAGGAGAGTAAACTTGTCTGGAGATCCTAAATTATTTGATGTCAAAGAACACCATCCTTCTCCAATGCTATTTGGCTTGAGGGAGTTGGAATTCAAGTACCAGGAGGGCAGGGCAAGCACTCTTCAAATTATAATGTTCCTTTTCTGGACCATAGAAGGCAGGACAAGTATACTTGTTAAAGTCTGAGGAGGACACATTCCTTTCCTTACTATAGCTAAGAAAAACTCCTTTGACCAGAAGCAGGTAAAAAACACTGCACACTTCTAAAAACCAGCCCCCTGCCCCAACCCCTTAGATATGGGAGAGTTCTTAGTTACTTAGAACTGGACAGAAACAACTTTCATCGACTTCTACTGAAATCCTGGGAAGATTTCAGGTCCTTTTCCAAAGAGGAAGGTCTCAGACCTGTGTTCTGTTCCTGTGAAAAATTCATGAGGAATTGAAATGTGTTTGGTATTTTTCCTAAATGATGTCATTATCATTAATTGTTTTAAAACAAAGTATACCCAACTAAATACAGTTTTTAAACATTGGAACCACATTCTCAAATAGTTTAATTCATCATTCTACAGCATCAAGAACTAAAGAGGGGCTAATTTAGTATGGGTTTAATTGCATCACCCTCATTTTTTAATTTGTAGGAAAAAATTCTCATTACTGTATTGTGATTTGTGTTACTGCTAGGATTTTGGGGGTCATCAATTAAAGATAGAATTTGGGGGCTACTGAAAAGCAAAGGAATTCACATGTTCTCTGGGATGTTAAAACTGCTCAAGATTTTATTATGAAAAAAACCTTTTCCTCCAGAAGGGTCAGCAAGTACCTAAGACAGAACGAATATCAAAGGGCTAGGTGTAGTGAGACAGTTGAGAGGGAGATAAGGAAAGACTGAGAGAACAGAGACAGAGCCGGGGAGAGAGAGAGAGAGAGAGAGAGAGAGAGAGAGAGAGAGAATGGAGGTGGAGGGCAAAAAGGAAAATCTCTCCCCCCACCCCACATGAACAGATTCAGTTAGTGGGCTGAAGACTGGTGGGGTTGGAAATGGGAGATAGGATACAATTTTTACATTAAAAATAAAGTATAAGAGATAGTAAAATTACATAATAATGTTTTTCCCCCTAAACTGAAGGTAATAGTCTTTTTGGTCTTTGTTCAAACTCCATGATTCTTTCTCTAGATACAGATGGGATTCTCCATCACAGACAGCCCCAAATTGTCCCTGATTGTTTTACTGATGGAATGAGCGAGTCCATCAAGGTTGAACATCACCCCCATGTTGCTGTTAGGGTGGACGGTGTTTTTCTAGTTCTGCTCATCTCTTCCGTCATCAGTTCATGCAAATCCCTCCAGGCTTCCCTGTATTCCCATCCCTCCTGTTTTCTAATAGAACAATAGTGTTCCATGACATACATATACCACAGTTTGCTAAGCCATTCCCCAGTTGAAGGACATTCACTTGGTTTCCAATTCTTTGCCACCACAAACAGGGCTGCTATGAATATTTTTGTACAAGTGATGGTTTTTACCCTTTTTCATGATCTCTTCAGGGTACAGGCCCAGTAATGGTATTGCTGGATCAAAGGGTACGCTCATTTTTGTTGCTCTTTGGGTGTAATTCCAAACTGCTCTCCAGAAAGATTGGATGAGTTCACAGCTCCACCAACAATGCATTAGTGTCCCAGATTTCCATGTGCAGAACTCTTAAAGGGGACCTACCTCACCTTCTGTGTAGGGAAATTAAGGGAGGGGTTAGGATGGCTCCAGTAGGGACTTATGTATGATATAAAGTTATGTTTCAGCACGTGACTGGGACAGCTCAAAATTATAAATCAACACTAAATTCTTAAATTATGCTGAAGAATTGCTAGTACCTTAGCGGAGGGTGTTAGGGAGTTGGGGTCTTTGTTACTTCAAGAAAGCCTGTTAGATGTTAAACTAGCAGAGCCTGGTGAGATAACTTGGAGAACCAGTTTAGATAGGATTACATGGCAGACTAGGCCAGAGTCAATACAAGGTTTATCAGCCTCTACAGATGAAGTATTTTACAGAGGGTCTGTTTCCCAGGCCCATTCCTTGCTTCCAGAGCTTTGTTGGTATTACAACACTCTTAAAACTAATAAAAGTTTTCCCTTATGCTACAAGAGTAATGTTTCTCATCTGGTTTGGGTCTCTTTTGCAGAATAGGTTTAACATGTATACAATCAAACAGGATGCAATTAAATGCTCCATATACTGTATCATTTCTATAGTACATAAAGGTTTGCAGCTGCATGGTGCAGCAGATAGAGCACTGGCTTTAGAGTCAGGAGGATGAGAATTTGAATCCAGTTTCAGACACTAGTAGTGTGACCCTGGGCAAGTCACTTCACCCTGACTGCTTTATATTCAGGGCCATCTCCAGTTGTCCTGATTTCTTTCTGGCCATTGAACCCAGATGGAACCAGAGGAGAAAGTGAATCTGGTGACTTGACACAGCACCCCCTCACTCAGATCCAATTTCCATGCTTTTCATGCATTTGGCTTCAACTCTCTTTTGGCATGGTCTTCCTTGAGAATGAAGGACAAACATCATCAAAAGTTTGGTCATTTGCCTCATTTTCATCATCAGAGACTGTCTGTTCCTTTAATATGAGTTTTATGGCAATAATGTTAAGTGCAAGTGTAACAATTGATGCACCGTAGTATCTTCTGGTTCAGCTGAGATTCTGACTCCAGACTCGGAAGGAAAATATGTTTCTGATACTGGATTGGCTCCACTGTTGATCTCTTCTAGCTCACAGCATTTCCCCTGCCTAGAGTTTCCTTTCTCCAATGGACATCTGTGGGTGCAGTGGATAGGTAGAGGACCGGACCTAGAGTCAAGAAGTTTATCTTTCTGGGTTCAAATCTGGCCTCAGACACTGGCTGCATTCCCCTGGACAAGTCCCCTCAGCCCGTTTGCCTTGCTTTCCTCATCTTTCAAATAAACTGGTGACAGAAATGACAAATTACTGCAGGATGTTTGCCCCCAAAATTCCAAATATCAAACAGGACTGAAATCACTGACCAACAAAAAGAGGATATCAAAATGATGAAAAAGAGAGGTAAATTGTACATACACAAATTCTTCACCTCTTGTCCCTCTTCTCTCCTTTGCTTCCTTCCTTGTTTGTTTCTTAGATTTTCCATCATTACAATTTTCAAACCAGAATAAGGAATGCCCAGCCCTCTGGCCATATAGAAACTGGGAAAATTCTGGATTTGAAATTCAATAAATCTCAGAGTTTTTTAGGGATGAATTTGTTAGGTGAGTTAGAATATGGTAGGCTAATTTATAAATTCATAATTTTGCATGGACTGCAAATGATATTATAAATATCCAAATGACCAATGACAGAAAAAATGTTCCCCACCCCTGCCTTGGTCTGTATTCAGTAGGAATCAAGTCTTTGCTCTCCATGGTGGCCTAGCCCCCTTGTCCCCAGACAGGCGGACAGATAGACAGACAGACAGACAGATCTTCTCCCCCTCTCCTCTTTGTTACTAGTGTCCAAGTTCTTCCTTGTAGTGGTTGAAGGTCCAGGAAACCCCTTCACACTGAGTCCTAGCTGGATCAGAGAGAAGCCTGAAGGCTGTCGCAGCTCTTGCCCCTGACTGTGGAAAGGCAGAAATTGTCCTCCTAGTTCTGTTCATGTCCTGCCTCAGGTCACACAATCTTCCCAGGACTCTCTGAATCCCTCTCAGTTACCATTTCTGGTGAAGTCATTAAGCAGCCCCTCTTCCAAACTTCATTGGCTAAGAAGAAAGTTTCCAGTCTAATTGGGGACAATGCAAGTCAGCTTGATGTTGCTCACCTAGAATAGATTCTATCTACCATTTAATCAGAACTCACCTCTCCCAATTGGGTGGAGTCCCGCCCAAGAAGGAGGAGAATGTTTCTTGGGATAGTCCCATCTCATCTCCAGGCCTGTCCTTCAGAGATTGTCTGACCCGCAAGAGGAGGTCCTTAAAAGAAGAAGTAAAAAGTGTTAAAATCTAAATTATTAAATTGGTTATAAATAATGGATATAAACCTAAAATTAACCTGAAAACATAGGGTTCAAATAACATAAAAAATAGAAAGTACGAATTAGACATGAAGTTTTATTCTCTGGGACTGACCATATATTGGTGGAGGCCATTCTAATATGAACACACCATGCTGAGGGAGATCAGAAAACTTGTACAGTGTGAACAGCAAAATAATGAGAACTTCAGAAGCATAGGGTTGTAAAACGCATAACAGAAAAATATAGACAGGAAGTTTTCTTATCTGGGGTTTACCACACAAAACCTACAGGTAATGGAGACCATTCCATGATGGTCACACAGAGGGTGGGAAATGGAAAAAATCCTTAACATCCTTAATGGCCTACACATAGGAATTTCATCACTATATCTAGCTGAAACTGATCTACAAAGGTTATCATTTTTGGTTCTCTTCCTTAATTCTCTCTTCAGGCAGGACAGTCTCCTTACATTCTAAACATTGTTCTCCTTTACATGATTAACACACCAGGGGCTGAATTTCTAACTAGCAAGGCAAGGTGATCTGATCTGAAGCCTTGTATTCTCTAAATGGAATTCATCTTCTATCACAATATAGTTAAGAGAAATTATTATTGCATTCATTACAGCAACAAGGGGAGTGGAACAAAATCCGTAGCAAGAACAGACAAAACTTTAAATTTGCCTGGAGACCATCCCATTATTTGATATCAAATTCCACAATGCCATTATGCTTGAGGGAAGTAACATTTTTTGAATTCCGATTTCCAAGTTCCAGGAGGGCAGGACAAGTCTTCCTTTCAAAGTCTAAGGAGGACACATTCCATTTCTCACCATAGCTAAGAAAAGTCATACTTTGACCAGGAATAGTTGTAAAACTTATACTTTTATTATTATACTTTATAATTAACTATTATACTTTGACATAGAAAATAATCATTTCTTTCAATAGTATTCCATATGCAGTTTTATAATTATCATCAGTGGCCAATGTATCAGATAAAAATCATTTCAAAGTTCTAAAAACCTGTCCCATGTCCCCATTCCTTAGATCTGGGAGAATTCTTAGTTACTTAGTCAAAATTGGACAACCAGCTTTCAGCATTTTCTTCTGAAAGACTGGGAAGAAGTCAGGACCATTTCTAAGGAGATATTGAGAATTTAGATGCCTTTGGTGCTTTTCCCAAATGATAAATTATCATTATTTGTTTTAAAACAAAATATGCCCAATTAAGTTCAGTTTTTAAATGGTATCATAATCTAAAATGGGGTTAATCTAGTTAGGGTTTAATTGCATCACCCTCATCTTTTAATTTGTTACAAAAGAACATTTTCTTTTTTTTCTTTTTAGGTTTTTGCAAGGCAATGGGTTAAGTGACTAAGGTCACACAACTAGGTAATTAGTAAATGTCTCAGGTCATATTTGACTCAGGACCTCCTGACTCCAGGGCCAGTGCTCTATTCACTGCACCACCTAGCTGCCCCACAAAAGAGCATTTCCCAAAAATCCTAATAAAAGAAATATTAGAATAAGATAAATGATATTTTGGATTTAAAATGTGAACTAAAATGATTGCCAGTCAATTGACATCAATTCAATTCAAAATTTCCAAATTATCATACCTGCATATATATCTATTTGTCATTCCGGTTGTATTCAGAGACTTAACAGCACCATTTTGATTCAATGTCACTTTTCTGATTCTTAACCGTTTTAAAAACGTTTCACCTTCATATTAAATTTTAAGTATTTTGCATTAAGGTCTGGCCTCCCCAGTCAAGGTCAAACTGCTGCTTCCCATTAGAGTCTAGTCCTTGCCTCCAGTTTCCTTTAGAGATTCCAAGCCTCAGCATTACCAGAGGGTCCCAGGAGGGGACCTCCCAGCAAGAGGGCTCCTGCTTCTGCTTTCCCAGACTCAGTCTCTCAGGAGTCCTGGACCTGTCTCTGACCTCCCTGCCAAGGGCCAATTCCCAGACAGGATTGAGCTTCCTAGTCTCAGACTTCCCCATGTTATTCCTGGGACTCCATCCCCAGCTTTCCTTCCCTCCTGGATCTAGCTAGCAGTCAGTCTGTTGTCTGGAATATATGTTCATCTCTCCTCTCTCTCTCTCTCTCTCTCTCTCTCTCTATATATATATATATATATATATATATATATATATATATATATACATATATATATGTGTGTGTGTGAGAGAGTTTGTGTCGTATGCACACAAGTGTTGTCAAAGTATATTTACAATAATAGTAATTACTATAAGTTTTTACACCTGTATTGCTGATCAAAAGTTGATTTTCTTGTCTGCACTGAGGAGTGGCATGTGTCCTCCTTTAGACTGGGAAAGGAAGACTAGTCCTGCCCTCTTGGGACTTTTTCCTCAGGAAAAAACATTACCTCCTTCAGTCAAGACAGCATTAGTTTTCTTTGATGTCTAATAACAGAATGGTCTCCTAGGCAGTTGAAGGTTTGGTGTACTCTTGTTTTATATATATATATATATATATTCTGTTCTCCGCCTCTCATTGCTGTTTAAGTGTTCTAATCTCCCTCACCTTGGGTGGTCCTTGCCACAATGGCCTCCACCTGTAGGTTGATGGTAAATCCTAGAGAAAAATGAGAGCTCTTGGAAGTTAGAAACTCACCCAGACTCTGGAGGTAGGGAGCTCAGGGTTTTTATTTCATGAGCCTGAAAATTTCACAAATTTAAACTTTGGTCTGGACTGACCTTAAGCAGCTTGAGGACAGAGTGAATCACAAAGGTCTAGGTGAGGTACCTGAGGGAAAGAGGAAAAGGAAAGCTGCTAGAGGAGTTGGCTGGACTAAGACTGAGCAAATCCAGACATGAGAAGACTTATAGACTTTCCCACTCACTGGGCAGAGACGAGACAGGAGAATTTGGACCAAGGAGAAATCCTGCTCCCTCTATGTGATTGAGGTCAGGAAAAATTGGAAGTTGGAGGAGATGGGGAGAAGAATGAACTGAGGTTGCTCTTATCTTGGTGAATTTGCATTTGACTATGGAGTTATTACTGAAAAATAGGAAGCAATTTGGGGAGCCCTCAGAAAATATCAGACAGACACAAATATTTTCTTAATAAAAACCAAATATATCTCTCCTTCACCTTCTACCTCTTGGTTCTCTGTGAAGCACAATATTAATATTTGTGTAACCCCTGTGTAAAGGGAGTCCTTGACACTTTTCTGGGTCCCAAGAAACTTCTCAGTTTGGCTGATGCCTCTATGTCTGGCAACAACCTGATAGGACTCAAACAGTTGACCCTGGGTCACAAGATATATTATAAATTTTATTTGAGATTCACCAAATGTTCTTGTTAACCTAATCCTTTTGCTGTATCTGCAAATTCCTGCTTCATCCCAAAACTGCCTCTCCCTTCCCAGATGCAGCTGGACCTGTGAGATGGTAATCTTCACTAGCCCCCAGGTGACTACCTTGTAGGTGACTACCCTATACCGCAGGAGACATGTTAGACACAAGGCAGACCCTGACCCTTCACCCATCTTCCATCTTTTATTGGCTTCATATCTATATTATGTCACATGTGTGCAACAGTCTTACAAAAGAAAATCTAACTGCTATTTTTGCTTCTGTACCTTGCTTGTTTATGATACCCCCCCCGAAAAAAATTACAAAATACCTATCCTCTGAACACTCAAGGCTGTCAGATTTGGGCTTTAGTCCCTAGTAGCCCCAGGGCTAATAAACTCCACTTTAAAATTTTGGAGTTTTGGTTTCCATCTTTTGGGGTACCACATCTGCTGGAGTCCTCTATGAGGCTGGCCACATGGTACAGAGCATAGAACACTGGTCTTGGAGTCAGGAAGACAGGAGTTCAAATCTAACCTTGACTCTTATTAGCTGTATGACCTTGGGCAAATCACTTAATCTTGATTTTGTCACATCCAGGGCTATCTCCAGTTATCCTGATACATCTATGGACACTAGTTGTGGAGAAAAAAGTGAAGGAGCTGACTTAGCACAGCCCTCCTCATTCAAATGTCATTTCTCATGATTTTCATGACATCACCTCCTTGATGTCAGGGTCTTCTTTGAAAATGCAGGACATACATTAAGATGAGAATGGCAATGCCTTACCTTTGAACCCTTCTCTACAAAACTAGGCAGGTAATTGAATACAGAAGTCACAACAGTGCACTGCTGTCTCCTGTGTTTTAAACTGATCTGGGGCACTTGGTCATCACAGGCACTAATCCCCCACCCAGTACCCTGCTGTGTTCATTTTTTTAAAGTTTTTCCTCATGATCCTATTGTGGATGAAATTTGGGGTCTGCAATAGAAAAGTGAATGAATTCATGTGACCTCTGGAATTTAAAACTTATAAATTGCTAAAAAATATACAGATTAAAACTTTTCTCCTCTGGTACAAAGGGACAAGAACTTTGAAGACAGAAGTAAATAATGAAAGGGTTTGTCAAGGTTGCCTGAGAGATAAGGAGAGAGAGATGAGGAGAGAGAGAATGAGAGATAGGAAGAGGTGACTAGGGCCAGAAGCATTGTGGCTGGCCCAGAGCAGGTTTAGTTCCAGGTTCTTATAGCCTTGCCCATTATCTGGGCACTGAGGGTAAAGGAAAAATCCCTTCCCCATTATATGACTGAAACTAGGTAGAAGGTTGGAAGCTGGGGATTGGGATGAGGAGACAGGTACAAAATTTACATTTAACAATGGAACAATAGGAGTCAAGTTACATCTCAGGAGCAGATAGCAGATAGAATTTACACTCTAAGAAATTTTAACAGCATTCCAATTATAAATTACCTATATTCATAATTCTCTGCATCATTTCCCTCTCAAATTATTTGGAACCCAGATTCATCTGGGTCTTTCAGGGTCCATTTGGAGAGGAATGCATTGCAGTGGAACTCAATTCAGGCAAAGTCCATAGGGTATTGTCTATTAGGAAGGAATGGTATAGCTAGTTGGCATCCTGCAGAGTTAGGTAAATATTACAGATGTGCAGCTGGTAACCTACAGGGAAAAAAAGATGGAGCAAACAAAACCAGAGAGAGCTCTTTAACAGAGTCTCAATAATTAGAAAAATAAAACTAGAAAGTCTATAAAGAACAAGAATTATACTTTATGATCCTAAGCCAGTATCAAAATACATTTCATAAGAACATGAGTTCCAATAAGATACAGATTCATTAATGGATGCCCCATTGAACTGTAAACAAAAGCTCAAGAATAGTATAAACAAATGTACTGAATAACAATTTTAGAACTGCTCATATCCAATTTTGCAACAAAATTTTCTATTTTAATTTTAGCCATGTTTAGTATAAACAAAAATTTTAGCTGAAGAATGGATCTCTCCTTTAAAGAAGTTAAAAAAAATAGAGCAATAGGAATTATCCTGATATAAGTAATCATGCTGATATTTTTTTTCCCTTAAGGGAACTTGTTGTGATAAAGAATCACATTCTAGGTTAAAAAAAGCCAAGATTAAATACTTTCCAAGTATTAAAGTATCCTTTTCAGATCATAATGCATTAAAATTGTATTTAATAAGGGATCAAGGAAACATGGATTAAAAATTAATTGAAGGTTAAATAGCCCAGTCTTATAAAGACAAGTGGTTCAAAAAAACAAATCATGGAAACAATATTTTCATTAAAAAGATTGACAATAATGAGAAGAGATGTCAAAATTTGTGGAATATATCCTGGGAAGTGATAAGAGGAAAGTTTATATCTTTGAATGCTTATATCACTAGACTATCTAAAGAGTATACAAAGAAATGGGTATGCAACTTAAAAAAACTAAAAAAAATTAAAATCCCCAATTAAACATGAAATTAGAAATCCTAGAAGTTAAAAAAAAAGAAAAAGAAAAAAAGAAAAAGTTAAATTTGGGATTTTAAAATTTGAAGTGTTTAAAATTGAGTGTCAAAATTGATTATTTAAATTTAGAAGTTGATTTTATGAAAAAACAAATAATGATGATTTTTAAAATAGAAGAAAATCAAAGCATAAGTATCAAAAATGAAAAGGATGAATATACCACTAATAAAGATTTGAACTCATAATAACAAATCTTGCTCATTCCAAGCTCAGGGCTCCATCCATTGTGCCAGCTATCTTTAGCACTTAGTCTCCTGCCTGGCTTTTAGTAGTTTATTAATCATTTAATAAATACTACTTGAATTAACATGATTGAGTCCCCAGTTCAAAAGAATTTGAAGCATTTTCTTATTTTCTGCATTCCTAGCTATGACAATATCAATTCTACCCAAGGAAGGAATGATATTGTGAATCAAAGCTGGGGTCTGCGGAGACTGAGGCAAATCAAAGGTCCATTGCTTCCATACATACATATATTATTTCAGGTGGGAATTTATACTTTTTATAATCTATGATCAGACATCCACCAGATAAAAGTCATTTTTTTATTGCAGAATTGTTTTCCCCAAATCCCTATAGTAGAAACATGAAATCTCACAAAAGCAAGGCTACAAATTTAAACCAAGAAACAACATGGCCACATGACCTCCATTCTAGTATACACAATCACAATTTTCTCAAGAAGCTTTGCTGCCAGCACCTCAAAGCCCTGGCCCCCTGCTACATTCAGGAAGTCTGGTGCTCATATTTTATCTTGTCTGCTCAGAAGGGGAAGGGGGTGATTCCAGAGCAGGGGGAGAGAAGCTTTGAGGAGGACCCAATCTCAGAGATGATTGCTTGGTGGGGCCCAGAATATTGTTATTGTTGGTCTTTCTTTGTCAAAGAAGACTAGGACATTAAGGGGTTGATACTGTGACCTGCAAGTGTATTGGATTTACATGAAAGGGTGCTTTGCAAAGTCACCAACTTCACTTTCTCTTCCAGAGCCATCTAGGTCCAGTGGCCATCTATGGATCAGGATGACAGGAGAGATGACCTGTGAGACCTTGACTTTTATTTTTTAGGTTTGTTTTTTCCAAGGCAATGGGGTTAAGTGGCTTGCCCAAGGCCACACAACTAGGCAATTATCAAGTGTGTGAGGCCAGATTTGTACCCAGGTACTCCTGACTCCAGGACAGGTGCTCCATCCACTGTATCACCTAGCTGCCCCCTCAAGACCTTGGCTTTTTAAAGCTAGGTCTTTTCCCAGGTCACAGTTTTTTTTGTTCATCCAGAGATTAAATGTACTCAAGAAAGATGAGGTATCACTTTTGGTTTGTTAAAAAAAAAAAAAGAGAGAGGCTGAGACCCTCAGCATTACTCAATGCAGCAAAGAATGGTCTTTAGACTAATTTTTTTTTAAAAAAATCAATTTGGGAGAGGAAGAACCACAAGGATTCTGGCCAATGTAGGAGCAATTACTGTTTCCATTCAATCTGAGCCAATGAAGGCCCCCAAAATGACCCACTTGAGACACTTTGTTGGTCAATTACAGAAGCATATGATTATCTCAAGAGATGCTGAAAGAGTCTATGACAAAATATAGAACACACTAGGGAGCATAAGAATAAATGAAGTTGTGTGAAAGTGAAATTTCTTTTATATTTCTGATAAAAACTTCTTCTCAAACTCTATTTAAAGTTTATAAGTCTAAGTGTTACCTTCTATCCTCCTCAAGGTCTAAGTTTCTCCAAGTATATATATCTATATCTATATCTATATCTATATCCAGATAGATAGATAGATAGATAGATAGATAGATAGATAGATAGATCTCTGAAGATTGGCTCGGTCTGTGTGCGACAAAGTGCATCTACAAATTTGGTTTTCCCAGGTGTGTCAACAGATAGACAAAGGCCATCCTGAGAAGACAAAAAGACTAGTCATTCTCTCTATAAGAGACTTACATAAACTTATACTTATGAAATTTTAGAAAGGAAGAAATCACAATATCGTATGTCTCTATGACATATCTGTTAGCAACATACAATATTAAGTCAGAAAAGGAGAAAGAAGTCCTGGTACTAATTGAATCTTTGTCAATTCTGACATAGAACAGACATTGTGAATGTGTAAGAGGTTCATAAAGTAATCAGTGACACCTCTATTTACATGCGTAAACTGATTGGTTGGCCAGGTAAACCTTAAAAACATAGGGTTGGGGGCGGCTAGGTGGCGCAGTGGATAGAGCACCGGCCTTGGAGTCAGGAGTACCTGGGTTCAAATCCGACCTCAGACACTTAGTAATGACCTAGCCGTGTGGCCTTGGGCAAGCCACTTAACCCCATTGCCTTGAAAAATCTAAAAAAAAACCCCCCAAAACATAGGGTTAAAATAAAATGTAGGTAAAGATGAAGTTTTCTTCTTTAGGATTACCTTAAACTTCTATAGGTGGAGGACATCTGTCCAAGATGACTACCCCAAAGAGATTGAGAAATGGAAATAATTATGCACAAACAACAGATGGGAAGTCACTAATTTAATGCCCTTGGTGACTTGGCTATGGAAGTTGTACAATATTAAGTTGCCCAGTTGCTCCTCATAAATAATCATCCTTATTCAATACTTTTTGAAGTATTGTTGGTTTTTTTGTTTTGTTTTTAGGTTTTTGCAAGGCAAATGGGGTTAAGTGGCTTGCCCAAGGCCACACGGCTAGGTCATTATTAAGTGTCTGAGGCTGGATTTGAACCCAGGTACTTCTGACTCCAGGGCCGGTGCTCTATCCACTATGCCACTTAGCTACCCCCGAAGTATTGTTGTCTTTAAGCATCAGGAGGACAAGAGAAGTTTTCTAGCATCCACATCATTGTCTTACTGAGTTTGTAATTAGCATAGAGGGAGACATTCAGGGCAAAAGGATAGGATTTATATAGAAGAATAGGGGATGGCCTACAAATGTTTACAGGTCAATACAATTGTAGTAAAAAAGTGTTCAGGGTTAACAGACTCATTTTGGTAAGCAAAGAGTTAACAGTTTACTATGTTGATCTCTTGCCTCTGTTTCCCTATCCTCGGAGAGTCCTCCCTGAGAGGAGGATCCCTATTTGGCAGAGACAGAGTGGGCAGGTAGCTGTTATCAGTTCAAGATCTCATATAAGGGAAGATAATCTCAGGACTGTTTCTCAGAGAGAGGAGCAAAGAATATTACAAAAATTTGTTTCAGAACATAAAAAGTTAGTATAACCCTACTATAGAAAGACCTGGAATTCAACTATTTACTTTCTGCCTAAGCATTTCCTTGGCAATATTCTGATAGTTGAACTGTTTGAGGAGGAATTCCTGTTTTATTATAATGAAACTGTGCATAATGTTTTAGTTTTCCTTATTCCTGGTTTTTCTGTGATTTTTACCTTTTTCCCTTGTTATTTTATGGCTTGATTTCTTTCCTCTTTTTTTTAAATTTTCTAATTTTTTTATTCTCATTTCATACAAATGTTTTTTTTACATTAATAAAATATACTTGTTTACAAGTAAACAAAATACCCCTCCCCCCATGTATAGATAGACTTGCTTGGGCGAAAAAGTAAAGGGGAGAGAAAAAAAATTAAAATTAAAAAAAAATAATAGTAATAATTGTAGGTATGGCCAGGTGGCGCAATGGACGAAGCACCAGCCCTGGAGCCACAAGCACCCGAGTCCATATCCAGCCTCGTAAACCCAATAATCACCCAGCCATGTGACATGCAAGCCACCCGATCCCCACTGCCCTGCAAAAACCAAAAAGAAGAAAGAAAAAAAAAAGACCCAAAATAAAATAAAATAGTAATAATAGTAGGGGTGGCTGGGTGGCAGAGCATTGGCCCTTGAGCCAGGAGCACCTGGGTCTGAAGCCGGCCTCAGACACCCAAAGATCATTCTGCTATGTGGCTCCAGGCAGGCCACCCAGCCCCACCTGCCCTGCACCCTCCCCCAAATAATAACAGAATATAATAATGCTTCAGTCTTTGTTCCAACACCATCAACTCTGTCGTGAGTGGATCACATTCTTTAGGATAAGTCCATCACAAAAGTTACTTCCATATTTTTCCAACCTTGCCATTGCTGATCGCAACTCCCTCCTTTCTTATTTCTCCACTACCGTGTACTATATTTTCTCTCTCTCCTTTCACTCTGACTCTGCTGAAGGGTCGCTGAGTGGCACAGCAGACAGATCCCTGGTCCTGGGGCCAAGAAGCCCCGAGCCCCCCTACCACCCCTTAGGCCCAGCATCCACCTGGCCCTATGGTCCTGGACAGGCCTTCCAATCCCAGCCCCTTGCAAGAAGTAAAAAAGAAAATGTGTTATATCTGATCACTCTCCCCCCATGGTCCATCCTCTCCTCCTTTGTTCACATCCCCACCCCTTCCCCCGGCTCCCCCCTCCTTCTTACTCCAGATGTCTATACCCCATTGAGTATATATGCTGTTTCCTCTCCTAGTCACCTCTGATGAGAGCAAAGGTTCCCTCATTCCCCCTTGCCTCCCCCCTTCCATATCATTGCACTAGCTCATTGTAATAAAAAAAATCTTATTATGTGAAATATCTTGGCCTATTCCCCCTTTCCTTTTTCTTTCTCCCTTTCCATTTCCCTTTTTTTCCTATTGACTCCATTTTTACACCATATTTTATCTTCAAATTCAGCTTTCTCCTGTGCTTCAACTATAAAAGCTCCCTCTACCTGCTCTATTAACTGAGATGGTTCATATGAATATTATCAGTATCATTTTTCTATACATGCTGTTCATCCTCATTAAGTCCCTCATATTTCCCCCCTCTCCTCCAAACTCCATGCTTCACCTGAGTCCTGTATCTGAAGATCAAACCTTCTATTCAGCTCTGGCCATTCCAAAAGGAACCTTTGAAATTCCCCTGGTTCATTGAAAGTCCATTTCTTTCCCTGGAAGAGGACATTCAGCCTTGCTGGGTAGTTCATTCTTGGCTGCATTCTAAGCTCTTTTGCCTTCCGGTATATTGTATTCCAAGCCCTACGAGCTTCCAATGTAGATGCTGCTAAGTCCTGAGTGATCCTGACTGCAGCTCCACAATATTTGAACTGTGTCCTTCAGGCTGCTTGTAATATTTTCTCTTTGACTTGGGAGTTCTTGGCTATAATATTCCTGGGGGTTGGTTTTTTGGGATCTCTTTCTCTGGGGGATCGGTGGATTCTCTCCATTTCTATTTTGCCCTCTGCTTCTAGAATATCAGGGCAATTTTCCTGTAGTAATTCTTTGAAAATGATGTCAAGGCTCTTTTCCTGATCATGACTTTCAGGTATTCCAATAATTTTCAAATTATCTTTTCTAAGTCTGTTTTCCATATCAGTTGTTTTTTCAATGAGATATTTCACATTTTCTTATAATTGTTTCATTTTTTTTGGTTTTGAAGTATTGATTCCTGATTTCTGGTAAATTCATCAATCTCCCTGAATTCTATTCTTTGTCTGAAGGATTTATTCTCCTCAGAGAGTTTTCTTATCTCTTTTTCCATCTGGCAAATTTTGCTTTTTAAAGCATTCTTCTCCTCAATAACTTTTTGAACTGTTTTATCCATTTGACCTAAGCTGTTTTTAGCATGCTATTTTCTTCAGCATTTTTTTGGATTTCCTTGACTAAGCTGCTGACTTCATTTTCATGTTTTTCCTGCATCTCTCTCCTTTCTTTTCCCAGTTTTTCTTCCAACTCCCTCCTTTGATTTTCAAAGTCTTTTTTGAACTCTATCATAGCCTGAGCCCAATTTCTGTTTTTCTTGGAGTCTTTAGATGCAGGAGCTTGTGCTTCCTCATCTTCAGACTGAGTATTTTGATCCTTCTTGGGGCTCATTTGCAAAATATTTCTCAATGGTCTTCCTCTTATTTCTTTGCTTGTTCATTTTTCCAGCCTAAGCCTGTTTTTTTGGGGGGGTGCTTCCTGAGCTTTTGGGACACTCCCACAAGGGTCTCAGTATGTGAGGTTCTGTCCTCCCTCCTGGTCTGTGAATGACCATAAGCTCCCCCCTCTGCCATGGGGCCGAGGTGGGGGGGCCCTGTTGTTCTATGGGGGGCACGTAGGCTGGGATCAGGATCTGAATGTGGTCAGAGCCCCAGAGTCCTGTTCCAGAGGCAGAGGACAGAGTTGGGCAGTCTCTCTCTCTCTTCACTCCCCTCCCTCAACTCAATGGGCTCATGCCCTGGGGGCTCCTGCTTACCGGCTCTGCCTGCTTCAGTTTCCTGGATTTGGGCTGCTGAAAGACCAAGCTGCTGGCTGTCTGCCCTGAGGGCTGGGCTCCACTCGCTCTTGCAGAGGTCCCCAGCTGTTCCCCCACTTTATGCTGGCACACAGCTCCCAGCACCCTGGGGCTGCCTCCGGGAGGCTGAAGTTCTTTGGCTCTGGTGGGCCACCCTTCTGGCAGGCCACTCCTCCAACCCCGGGGGAGCAGAGCCTTTCTGCTCTTTTCCAGGTTACCTTGAGTAGTGGAACTGCCTCACTGGGTCCCTTTGTGGGTTCTGTCTCTCGAAAGTTTAGTTAGAGTCCTTAGTTTATGAGTTTTTATCAGAGAGCTCCTGAGACGATCCCTTCATGTTGCCATCTTGGCTCTGCCCCTCTTTCCTCTATTTTTGCAATGCGACTACTAAGGCCTTTGTCAGTTTTATTAGTCTTTCCAAAGAACTAGTTTATTTTTCATTTCTTTGATCTTCTGGTTTTCAGTGGATCTATTTCCTTTTCTAATTCTGTTTACCAATGTCAGATGGTTTCAAGGAGTTGCTACTTTAGAATATAGTTTTAGCTATACAGGTGTGGCTCCCACTTCATCCTCTCTGATTTTCATCATTTCCCTTGAGAATTGTGGACCTTTGGTTTTTCTACGATTCTTTAAGTTATTTATTTATTTATTTATTTATTTTCACATGACTACAATAGTCTTGTTGTGAAAGTATACATAAACTCCCCCCCCCCCAAAAGATAGAGAAGTATCAAGGTTAGAGAAAAAAACAGTGCACTTCAGTTTGTGATCAGATACCATTAGCTCTGTCTCTGGAATAGGTTGCATTCTTAGTCATAAGTCCATCAGAGAAGTTGCTTCAATATTTTTTTTCCCACAGTTGCTTTTGTTAACTGCATTTCCATCCATTCTATTCCCCCCCATTGTATTATATTCTCTCTCTCTCTCTCTCTCTCTCTCTCTCTCTCTCTCTCTCTCTCTCTCTCTCTCTCTCTCTCTCTCCTTTCACCCTGTCCCTCCTTAGAAGTGTGTTGTATCTGACTTCCCTCTCCCATGATCTTCCCTCTCTTCGATCACCTACTACCCTCTTTCCCAACTCTGTCTCCCTTCTCCCATTTCTTTCCTCTCCTTTTTTCTCTCTGGTAAGGTAGATTTCTATACCCTATTGAGTTTTTATGTTATTTCTTCTCTGAGCCATTTCTAATGAAATTGAAGACTCACTCATTCCCTCACCTTCTCCTCTTCCACTCCATTGCAAAACCTTTTTCTTGACTCATGTATATATAGCCCATTTTACCTCTCTTTTCCCTTTCTCTGAGTATATTCCTTTTTCACACATGGACTCCATCTTTATACTATGTTATACCATTATATTCAGCTCCCTCCCATGCCTTGTCTATATATGTTCCTTCTAATAACTTATAAATGAGAAGGTTCATATGAGTTATCAGTATCTTCTTCCCATGCAAGAATATGCACAGTTCAGCATTTTTAAATCCCTCATAATAAGCCCTTCCTGTTCACTCTCTCTATGTTTCAACTTGAAGATCAAACTTTCTGTTTAGCTCTGGTCATTGCAGTTCAAAGTCCCCTCTTTCATTGAAAGTCCATGTTTTTCCTGAAAGAGGATATTCAGTTTTGCTGGATAGTTGATTCTTGGTTGTAATCCAATCTATTTTGCCATCTGGAATATTATATTCAGAGCTCTATAAGCCCTTAATTAGATGCTGCCAAATCCTGTGTAATCCTGACTATAGCACCACAATAATTGATTTGTTTCTTTCTGACAGTGTGTAGCATTTTCTCATTGACTTGGGAGTTCTGGAATTTGGCTATAATGTTCCTAGGAGTTTTTTAGAGGGCTAGGAACATTATAGCCAAATTCCAGAACTCCCAAGTCAATGAATTCTCTCAATTTCTATTTTATCCTCTACTTCTAGGATCTCAGGGCATGATTTCTTGAAAAATGAAGTCTATACTCTTTTCCTGGTCATGTCTTTCAGGTAGCTCAATAATTTTTAAATTATCTCTCTTGGATCTCTTTTCCATTTTTATTATAGTTTTTCATTCTTTTGGTTTTTTTTTTATTGTTTCTTGATTTCTCACAGCCATCAGCTTCCTTTAACTCAATTCTACATTTGAAAGAGTTATTTTCTTCAGAGACTTTTTTTATCTCCTTTTTCAGCTGGTCAATTCTGCTTTGTAAAGGCATTCTTCTCCTCATTGGCCTTTTGGACTGCTTCTTCCATTTGACCTGAATTGTTTTTTAACATGTTATTTTCTTCAGTATTTTTGGTATCTCCTTCACCAAGCTGCTGACTTGGTTTTCATGATTTTACTGCATTGCTCTCATCTCTCTTCCCAATTTTTCCCTCTACCTCTCATATGATTTTCATAATCTTTTTTTGAGCTCCTCCAGAGCCTGAGACTAATTCCTATTTTTCTTGGAGGCTTTGGATACAGAAGCTTCAACTTTGTCATCTTCTGAGTGTATATTTTGATCTTCCATGGGCACAAAATAAGTTTCTATGATCAGATTCTTTCTGTTCTGTTGTTTGCTCATTTCCTTAACATATGGCCTGATTTATTGTATTCCCAAAGCTATTAAGGGTTTTTGGTACAACCCCACCCAGGGACTTTAATTTCTCCAATGTCTCCTGAGAGGCTCTCACTGCTCTTCTGACCTGTGCTCTGGTCTGTGGATGACCTCAGGCACTGCCCTAGAGCTGTGAGGAGCTCCTCTATGGCAGTATGGGGGTCTCCACACTGAGTCCAGGATCTGAGCTTGGCCAATGCAGCAGAGTCTTGCCTCAGGGATAGCAGAGAGACCCCTGTAGTCTCTGCCCCTTTCTGTCTGTGGAATGAGCACTTTGGAAGCAGTTGCTGGGTGATTGCATTTATTTCTGAGACTATGCTGAGGCTTGCATTGCCTTGGGTTCCATGCTCACTCTGATACAGCAGAGTTCTCCTGTCAATCCTCCAAGCTGTCCCCAGTGATCCCTGGGCTAAGAGGTCTGGAAACTGCTTCTGCTTTCACAGACCCAGATGCCCCCATGGACTCAGGCACCCTGTGAGCTATTCCTATATGGGTGGAACTGGTCCATTCTGGGGTTGTGTGGCTGTGGCCTGGACTGGACTATGGTTCCTTTTAATCCTGGTCTTGGTGGAACAGATATTTTCTGTGGATTCACCAACCTGCCTTGGGCTGGAAAATTGCTTCATTCAATCTCTCTGAGATTCTGCCCATCTCAAGAGCCACAATTTTATGGCTTGGTTGTGATTCTATTTAGCCCTCTAAAACATTCCCTTCATAATTTGATTAGTGAGAGAATTAATTCTTGATCCAGTATTTTATATTTGATTTAATTGAATAATTTTATTGAGGAATCATATTCTGTAATCTCTGTGAGAAACCAAAAACCATCTTCATTGTCTCTGAGAGAAGTAGCTAAAGTCCAGAAAAGTTCAGTCTTTTTCTATCTCTTATAGATTCAAAATTGTCCAACCTACAATAAAATAACTCAAGGAAGAACTTCAAGCCAGTACCAGTGAATTATTTGGTTTTTTTGTTTTCCCAAGGTAATGCTGTTAAGTGACTTGACCAAGGTCACACAGTTAGGTAATTAAGTGTCAGAGGCTGGATTTGAACTCACGTCCTCCTGACTCCAGGGCCAGTGCTCTATCTACTGCACCTGCCCCCAGTACAAGTTAATTAAAGGATCCATGGCCCCTATAATGAAATGTTCCTCAGATATTCCTCATTCACTGATGATGGAGGATAGCCGAGAGAGGCACTTGCAGAAAAAGAGTTTAGGAGTAGCTTCTAACGGATGTGAGTTAGGAAATCAGAGTTCAGTTACCTTTCAATAAAAGGACTGTCTTGTTTTAATGAGAACTCACTGAATGAGTACCATGCAATGAAGAAGAGTGATTCAGAAAGGAACTATTTAAAAATTCTTGAGAATATCAAAAAGTGGACCAGAGAAATCAATTCCTCATTTGTCCACAAGTAAATAATAAAACAAAGAAAATGGAAGATGAATTTTGGATTAAAAATAAATCATATATATCAGATTTTAATTTTTAAATCAATATTTTATTTTCCCCAATTATATTAAAACCATTTTTCTCATTTTTTTGCTTTGAAGTTCCAAATTCTACCTTTCTTTCCCTATTCCTCCTCCTCCTTGAGAAAGCAATCAAATATAAATTATACAATCTATAAAACATTTCCATGTTAGTCATTTTGTACAAGAAGACTCAAACAAAAGAAAAGAAAGAGAGAGAAAAATAGCATTTTCAAGTATTTTTGCAAGTATTCAAGCAGTACTACTACTTTCTCTGGAGGCAAACACTATACCCCATCAGTCCTTTGCATTAGTCTTGGATCATGGAATTGCTGAGAATAGCTAAGCCATTCACAGTTCTTATAATATTGCTCCTACTGTGAACAACATTCTCCTGGTTCTGTTCACTTTGTTATGCATCAGTTCATGAAAATTGTATGAGATTTTCCAGTCAGATTATTTTTCCAAATGATATTTTATTTTTCCAATTACATGTTATGAAAATGTTTGAACAATCATCCATATACATGTGCATATTTTTAAATTACATAATTTCTTCCTCCCCCCCCCCCCAGTGGTGAAGAGTGGTGAATATTGCACATTTTCACATCTGTGTTTAACATGTTACACATGATTAATTTTCTGTATAAGGAATTAGGATTAATGGAAAAGAAAGAAAAACATGAGATAGGAAACAAAAACATAGAAATTTTTTAAAAAGTTAATGTGGCGTGCAATGAAACGATGCACCAAGTCCCTTGAGTTCCTTGACCAGCAAAGAACTTGGTCTCAGCTACAGTGAAAGGATGAGAGACAGGAGCCTCTTTTCCTAGGAACAAAAGAGCACTTTATTGAGTGTCCTTCACCTCTATATATCTTCCCAAGGCCCAGGGACAGCACAAACATATCTCATGAGATAAACAGCGGGAGCCAAGCATACAAAAAGGTCATAAAGTCGTTTGCCCAAATTCTTGTCATTCTTCCTTATCTTTACAGTTATGCTATATATCCTGTTATCTTAGGATGAGCAGTTTCCTGGGAAAACACAAAAGTAGGAGAATGAAGATGTCCTGAAATACTGAGTCAGTAGTATTGTGAAACCACAGAGGGGCAAGAGGGGCAAGAGGGGCATGGAGACTTTTGTCCTTGTTATCTCATAGCTGTGGTCCTCAAGGATCACTAACAGTGGTGTTCATTCAGATTCTGTAGGGTTTTTTGGTTTTGTTTTGATTTACTTTTCTTTCTCTGGCTGTGTAGAGCATTGTCCATAGCAAGTCTCTAAGGATTGTACGATGTGTACAATGTTCTCTTAGTTCTACTCCCTTTCGTTCCCTTCTCTGCTCTTCAATTTCCTCCTAAATTACTCATGGTTAGAAATGGGGAATTCTGAAGTGTCCTATAACTCAACTTCTTATATTTTTGATAATTTAGGGGTTGGTGCGATTCAAGGATGTGATTGGATTTCACCCAGGAGGAATGGGGTCTCTTAGATCTTCAGGAAGTTGTTCAAAGAGTTCATGCTAGAGAATACCCAGAATCTGCTCTCTGTAGGACACTTCCCCTCATAAATCTACCCCTATTACCTATGTTTTGGAAGATGTATCAGTTATTAGAAAGAGAAAATTGCTAGTCTCCTGTGTTTCAAAGACAAGGTCCTCTTACTGTCCATTGTCCTATAAAAAGCGTGTCATGGGAACCTGAGTGTTTCCTTTGTTCCTGCTAAAGCTCTAGGTACCTTGACCTTCAGGTCAAAGATCAAAGCAGTATAGGAACATCTCAGAGATTATTTATTCAAATCATTATTTGGTTTATCAGCTCAGACAGGGAGAAGAGATACATATGTTTGAACATATTCATCGCCCTTTCCCTAAAGAGAACTAAATTACAAGTTTCTCTCCAAGTTCATCCCTAACCAATTCCTCATGTCTAGGGATTCTAGTTCCCAGAGAAGATGTAATTTCTTATTTTGAACAAAGAGGAAGACCCTAGATGCTGGAGCAAGAAGCCCTGAGGAGTCACCATCCAAGTAAGTGAGGTGAAAGCAGGTCAATGAGAGATGTGTTTACTAGAGGCTTCTCTGTGCTGTGGTGACACAACTGTTAGTTTTGGGGACAGGAAAACCTGCCTTGGAAATATTTTTTACATTTTCTTTAACAGTGACTTTCTGGGCAAGTCCCTTAATGAGTTAACAGCCTCAGTTTTCCCATTGGTAGGATGAGGTTGTCTTTCTGCTCCTTTCCATTCATTAATCTATGATCCCATAAAAAGTTATTGGAATATGGTGATATGAAACTAAGTCTTAGACTACACATTATGAGTTCTTTCTTAGGTCTTCTTCAAGTGAACGTTTAAGTGCCTGCTCCTTGCCAGGCCCTAAGCATTGGGGACACAAGGAGAGGCTCCCATGGAACTCACAGTCTAGAGGGGCAAACACATACATATCTATGCAAAAATCTATTATGGACAGGAAAAAAATGGAACTGATGAACAGAGGGAAGGTCCCAAAGTTAAGGAGGCCTGGAAAAGACTGATTGCAGAAGGTGGTCTCTAGCTGGGGCTTCAGGAAAGACATGGCAAGCATTCTGGGCAATAGCAATACAGAGGAAAAGTCTCAGAGTCAGGAGGTGGAGTGTCCTGTTCATGGAACAGAAAGGAGGTCCAATTTTTCAGTGGATTACAAGATCAGGTTCTTAGTTGATTATATATGGAGAGAGAAATAGGGGTGCAAATTAACCAGAAGGGAGAGTGTGGGGTTGAATGAAAAGATCTTGAAAAGATCTTTGCTGAGTGACCTAGGGACTCAGGGAGATGTCATAAGATTGCCTTGACTCAAGGAAGGCCCAGCTGATATGATGTACCCTTTTTTGTGTCTCCAACCAGTCCAATTTCATGATTTTCCCAGTGTGAAGGAGGCTGCCATATTTGAAAATTATCTAAGGCTACATTTTGTATAAATCATCTGCTTGAGGCCATTTTCTAATCTCTGTAGCTCCACCACTGTCTTATTCTTGGAGGTCATTGGCCAGTTTCACATAGGTGACTAATATTTTGATTCAGAGAGCTGGGAGATAGAGACTCCCAAGTTTTCCATACAGGAAACTCTTCAGGAGTCTAGGCAGAGACCTCTGTGATACTCAGTGTTGGGTCTGATTAGGTTCTCTCTAAGTAAGAACTGTTGTACCCCAGAACAGAATGCAAGATGGAGACCAATTGAATTTAGGTGGAGTTTATTAAATCCAGGGACTGCAAGGGATCAGAGCCCAAATCAGACAGCCCGAGTGATCAGAGGACAGGGTTTTTGTAGTATTTTGAGGGGTGTATCATGAGCAAGGAGGATACAGAAGTCAAGGTAGTGGTTAGATATATTTCTTTGTCAGACTGTTGTACACGTGTGGCATAGTATAGATAGGAAGCCAACAAAAGACAGAAGATGGGTAAAAGATCAGAGTTGGCCTTGTGTCTATCATGTTTCCCTGGGGCTGAAGTTGAGTGAAGTTTACTATCTCACAATTCCAGCTGCATCTGGGAAAGGGGGTGGCAGTTTGGGGGTAAAGCGGGAATTTGCTGACACAGAAAAAGGATTAGGTTAAGAAGAACACCTGATGAGTATTTATGGTATTTCTTGTGACTTCCAGAGTCAAATGTTTGGAGTCCTGTCGGGATGTTTCCAGACTCAGAGGTGCCAGCCAAACTGTATATCTGTTATACTGAGGAGTTTCTTGGGACCCCAGAGGTGACAAGGACTCCCTTCTGCTACATTTATGGTGGAAAGCATGCTTGTTATCAGAAAGGAAAAATGTCTTTGTAACAAAATTGGACCTTTACTGCTTTTAGCTCAAAAACCTTGGATCACTGTCTAGAATCTCCAATGACTTTGTGAATCACTAAATGAGAAGGACCACAAGAGAACTCATAGTGAATCATGTTGTCCACTTTCTTATAAAATAATAATGGATTCAAGTTCCTTTATGAGACACATTTTCAGACATGCATTTTTTGAAATGGTTTTTGCTACAAGGATTTAATAATTTTTTAATGAGCATTTAAAGATAATTTTTATGAAGAAATATTAATCGTTTAGACCCAATACATTAATGAGCCCAAACAAAATTTCTTATACCTCAAGTATAAACATAAAATAATTCTAGCATTCATTTGAAGTTTAGACACTGAAGCAGAATAATGAATAGGATTGAAATTGCTAATCAAGGAAATTTTATTATGCTTACAGATAAGCTAGACTTTTGAAATAATAGGTTCATCTTATATTTGTTCATGAAATGCCATAATGTTTAAGAAGAAAATATGAAAAGTGCATACAGTGAATGTGAACGTGAAGCAGCAAGATTCAAACTGGGAATAATTTGTCTAGTACTAAGAACAGAGTATGCCCAGTCACACTCTTTGAGTTCCAATCTAAGCTGTTGATATTTTGATCAACCAGTCTGAACTCATGGCCTGAGTTTTGAATATAACGAGAATGTAAGCCCTCCCTATGTCACAAGGTTTGTTCTGAGGATTCAATGTGATTGTGAAGTGCCAAATGATCTAATGTGAGCTAATGATTTTTCAAATGATTTGTTCTGACCATTTAAGTTTGAAGAGTTTCCTCTTTGCCTGGGGAAGCAACATGTAAATCCGTTTCCATTATGTCATGGAGAGAAGCAGATACAATTATACATTTGTGTATATGTGGCTATGTGTATGTATATTAAATATTTGTGTTTTTTAGAAGGAGAGATCAGACTTGAAGTCAAAGAGACTGCTGCAGAGATAAGACTTTCAGAGGAAAAAACTCATAAGCAAAGATTCAGGAATGATGTTCCCCATGACTACACTTGTAGAGAAATCTGTGCTATATATCAGAGATTGGAGAGAAACCATATGAATGCAATCAAGGTAGAATAACTTTTCAAAAAAAAGATTAACTTGCTAAACATCAAAACATCCATCCTAGGAGCAAACCTTATGAATGCAATTAATGTGGAAAGATTTTCACACAACAGAGAACACGCACTGGAGAGAAACTTTATCAATGTAATCAATGTGGAAAGTCTTTCAGAACGAGCTCCAGTGTTGATGAACATCAGAGAATTCACATTAGAGAGAAGCCTCATGAATGTAATTTATGTGGAAAGACTTTTACAAGAAGGGTCAATCTTACTGTGCATCAGAGAGTTCGCACCGGGGAGAAACCTTATGAATATAATCAATGTGGAAAGACTTTTAGGAAAAAAAAAACTCCTGGCTTTCTGTACAACATAGAATCCACACAGGAGAGAAATCTTATACATGTAATCAGTGTGAAAAGATTTTCGCACAGAGCTCCCATCTTGCTGTACAGCAGAGAATTCACACTGGGGGCAAACTATATGATGTAATCCACAGTGAAGATTTTTACAAGGAGGATCAATCTTACTGTACATCACAGAATCCTCACTAGTGAGAAACTTTATGAATGTAATTAGTGTGGAAAGACTTTCAGGACAAGCTCCAGTCTAGCTGCACATCAGAGAATCCACAGTGGAGGAAAAAACTTTATGAATGTAATCAATGTGGAAAGATTGTCCCACAGAGCTCCAGTCTTGCTGCACATCACAGAATCCACACTGCAGAGAAACCTTATGAATGTAAACAATGTGGAAAGACTTTCACAATGAGCTCCAAATTTTCTTTACATCAGAGAATCCACACTGGGGAAAAACCTTAAAAATATGTGTTAACATTGTGGAAAGACTCAGAAAGCAGTCCCATCAGAGAATTCCCCCTTATGAATATAATCGATATGGAAAGGCTTTCACACAGAGGGTCAATCTGACTTAGAGAACCCACATTGGTGTGAAATCTTATGAATGCAATAATTGTGAAAGCTATAATAATCTATGGGATGAATCCATCAGGCCAAAATCAGCCCTTATTTCCCTTCAGAGAATTCATGCCAGATTGATATAAATCTCATCACTGTATGGATGAGAAAGGTCTTTCAAATGGAGTACAAAGCTTCTTAGGAGAGAATTCTCTCTGGATACAAATCATTTATGGATTCAGAGTGGGAAGGCCTTCAGCCAGAAATTTTCTCTGAGTAGATTCCAAGGTTCTCTCCATGGTGCTGACCATTTTGTTAAGGATGAAGCAAAATATTTTGTAGTATAGGCAGATTTTGAATTCAGGTCTCCCTGACTTCAGGGACAGCTCTCTACCCACTGCATCATCTAGCTAATATTGAAATGTCACTGGTTACTAGCTGCTTTGGTCAGATAAGGTTGCTATTTTAGGGAAAAAAGAAACTTCAGGCTTTCTAAGCTTGGAATAGTCCATGGCCAATGCAGTGATTAATGGTCAAATCCAACTGGCCTTAGGCTTTTCTTTGCTCTGAGTAAGAGGAAGTAGGGATTGGAGGGAATATCTGTGCATGGGGGGTGTTTAACCAATTTTTGGTCCTAGACCCCTTCAGTTGTAGGATAAAGTCTAGGGGGAAGGTAGGTGGTGCAGTGGAAAGATCACTGACCTTGGAGTCAGGAGGACAGGAGTTCTAACCCAAAGACATTGATCATTATCTGTGTGACCTTGGGCAAGTCACTTTAACCCTGATTACCTCACATTCAAAATCATCTTCAGTCATCCTGATTCATATCTGGCCTCTGGACCCAGAGGGCTCTGGAGGACAAAGTTGTTGACTTAGCACAGTTCCACCCTGCCCCCCCCATTGAAATCCAATAAAATCTAGCTACCCTTTCTGGGAATAAGGGTTTTAAATACATCAAAAAGACACATAGAATTATAAATAAAGCTAATTACAGTTAAATAAAGATGACATTCTCTTTCTAAATTCATGACATTTGTTGTTGGATCCCTGGGGGAGAGGGGTAAATAAATGCCTGGGTGCCTCTCACTGGCTCCTGTTCCTGGGTCCCTATTGATTGATAAAATCTCATCTAGTAGTGTCATTGCCATCCCCCCCCCAATTACACAATCATAATATTGCTAACTTTGTGTCAAGTCCCAGCATCTTGACAAACTGAGACATTTCTACCCCAACTGAAGTGAGCTGTTCTCTAAAAGGCCCTCATTGATGTGCAGAGAATCTGCTATCTAGTGGCCATGTTTGGATTTTTAAGGACCTATCTCCTAGCCCTACTTGTACCATCTATGTGTTCTTGAGGTCCTTTACTCTTCGGTAAGAGCAACAAGAGCTTCTGTGCAGGAGTCAAGATGGATTTGGAGGGAGCCCCTCACTTGGTTCAGTGAATCCCTTAGGATTAGGTGGATGCATTTGGTTCTGCCCACAGGGCACCATATTCCCTTCAAAGAACTGGTATCAGCAAGGTGAAAGACTGAAGTTATCACACATTGAAGGTGACTAGCAGACAAAGGTTTGAGTTTGGTGCCCTCTCTTGACCAAAGGCAAATTTCTGTTTCAACCTCTTCCCTGCCCTTTCTATGAAAGGGCCACTTCCAACTCTACCTCCAGAAGCAGAGGTAGAAGTACAGGATATGTTCTGCCTTATCCTTTTTTGTGTGCACATTGCTTCTAAAAAAGTTTTTCAGTTTCATGCAATCAAAATGATCGAATCTCTCTTGCTAACTGCCTCTCCGTTTTGTTTGGTTTAGAATGTATTCCTTCCTGGAGGCTTTTCAATGAGCTGATCTCTTCTAATTGAAAAGAAAATGATATGATTCTCAGCATTCATTTTGAATTTTTTGAGGATTCAATAAGATATTGGTTTAAAACTCATTTCTGTCAGACTACTGTTCAGTTTTTTCAGTAATTCTCAAATATGGAGTTGAGGGAATTGGGGAAGCAGTATTATCACTGGCATGTTAGTAGGTTTGGAGGTGGCATGAATGACAGATTTATAATTCAAAAAGATCTTGATAGACTAAAATACATAAGTTTAGAAAAATTAAAGTGGATAACAGGTCATCTGGGAAGAAAATCTGGTGGTCCTAGTGACCTGACTTCCAGTACAATGTCAGACATTTATGTGGACAAAGTCTTCAGGAAGCAATGGGGGCAGGGGTGGGAAAAATGGTTCTCTTGTCCTCTGCCCAGACCATATTATATCTGTCTTACTACATTCAGCTCTTGACATCATGTTTAGGAGGGCCACATTTACACTGGAGATGATCTAACCAAGTACAACCAGGACAGTAAGAGCCCATGAGGTCTTGTTACATGAATCCTGGATGGAAAAAATATTGAGAAAAGCCATGACTGCTCTCCAAGTATTTGAAGGGCTTCTACATGACTCTTGGTTCAGGGTCTGGTACTCTTCCCACTTTTTCCTGTCAACCCCAGAGTGAATGACTGGATCTCAAACAACTGTTGTCATAGTCTCGAGGCAATAGCATCTTCATAACCAGGGTTAGGTTACCCCTATCTAGAAGCAAGTTCTAGAATAAATAGATACCTAAGAAAGGAAAAGAAGCATTGATAGTGTCAGGCACTGTCCTAAATGCTCACCTTCCCCACCCCATCCCCTGCTTTTGAAAAGTATTAGAGTGCTAGACAGAGTCAGAAAGTCCTGGGTTTGAATTGTGCCTTGGAAAGGACAGTGGTCAGACAATCTAACAGGTAAAATTCATTTCTATATTAGAAGTTAACTTGTAACCAAACTTGTAAAGCCTTTTTCCCTTGGAGAACTATATAAAGGGAACTCCTTGTGAGCTCACTATCATTGTTAGTTTTCCTTGGGATTTCCATCATTACAACTTCCAGACCAGAATGGAAATGTCCAGCCCTCTGATCAAATACATCCTGGGAAACCATTTGGTCAGGCATTGCCAAGGCAACCACTGGTGGGAGCTTTTGGTGGTGAATTAGTTGAAAGTTCAACCCAATATAGTAGGTTAATTTATAAAGTTGGTAATTTTTTATAGCCAGTGAATGTTACAAGTATTTAAATGGCCCGAGGTAGAAAAAAGGTTCCCCACACCTACCTTAGTTTCTAAGCAGTAGGGATCAAATCTTTGCTCTTATTGCTTGCTTAGTTCCCCTTGTCTCCAGAGAGACAGATAGACATACACATGTGCACGTGAGCAGATGTTTGGCCCTCTCCTTTGTGTTACTAGTGGCTAAGCTCTTCCTTCTAAGCAGGCCTGGAGTAGAGAGACCTGAAAGCTGTCCCAGGCCTTTTCTCTGAGTGTGGAAAGGCAGAGATTGTCCTCCTGGTTCTGTTCATGTCCTGCCTCAGGTCACATAAGACTTCCCAGATATTTTCAGTTACCATTTCTGAAGTGAAGTCTTTAAGCATTTAAAAATGTGGCTCTTGTGTCCCAGCAGCCACTTTTCAAAACTTCAGAAGTGACCACAAAGGAAGGAATAATTCCTGTCCTCAAGGAGCTCCAGGTCTAATGGGGAGAGAGAGATAAAGAGAGAGAGAGAGAGAGAGAGAGAGAGAGAGAGAGAGAGAGAGAGAGAGAGACAGAGAGACAGAGAGACAGAGAGACAGAGAGAGAGAGGAGACTGGAAGAGAAAGCAAGGAGCAAGAGAGCTGAAGGAGCGACACTTCCTTTTAAATACCCCTCCATTGTAGGCTGGACAGAGGTGTTCACCTAGGAGTCAGACAACTTCCAATGACAATGTGCTTCCTGTCTCAAGGTACTTGATGTCCAATTTTAACATGTCATTTCCTGCCTGCCAATGTCCAGGCCAAAGTTAAGTCGAGGTGGAAATGGAGGACTGAGTGCAACAGGGTCAAGGGAAGACAGGATACAATCAACAGTGTCCAGGGAGGCAGAATCTCAAGAGAAGGGACCTCCACATTTTTGAAAGATTTTGTTTCTCCTAATTCACAGTTCTCTACTGTATTGTGCGTGTGTGTGTGTGTGTGTGTGTGTGTGTGTGTGTGTGTGTGTGAAATCAGTGAGTTTTCACAGAATGTGAGGGGATGCTGTTAGGATTCCACAGGCGCCTGACAGAACAATACATTATAAAGGCAGGGTTCTCAGAGTTATTAATTAGGCTAAAAGACCCAAACCTACACACAGGAATGTGGAAGGAAGACAAAAGAAAAGATAAAAGAAATGACCCTGAACAATCACAAAGCTGGAAGGGATCCCCTAGCCTGTCCCAAGATTACACAGAAACCATCTCCAACTGGTCTGTATTGACCTAAAGTCTCTCACCTTTCACAAATATGCATGCTTAATAAGGTTCATCCAAAATAACTTACACATATACAATGGGGGAGGGAGACATATTTAGGAGTGATATGAGATGGGTGTATCAATTAGATTATATCCCTGACCTATCATGACTCTGAAAGTGGGGAAAGCTTTCTAAACCATATATAAGACTGGTCATTGTCTCAATTTAGGGTTTTCCTCATTGGGGGAGTGCCCATATCCTCAGGAAATGTTAAATAAACAATGTTTCTATCATTCCAGGCTGTTTCATTATTGGGAGCCAGGTGTCCCCACTTTGGAATAATTGACTTATGGGTTTCTATTCTAATGGTGTTATTGTTTCTGACTGTACCAACTGGAAGGGGAACTTTGACTCAAGGGACATTGAGACCATGACTGGTCTCATCCCGTCTGAGATCCCAAGCACCTTCTTCTTCTTGGGTATCTGGAGGAGAATGGAGAAGACTAGAAAAACCAGTTAAATTGGTTTCTCACTCACATTCCCTTGTTCAAGGGACCTTAGGCAAGTTATTTGAGCACTTTCCTAATCTGTGAGTTAATTAGCATTTTGTTCGGGGCCAGGACTTCCCTTATTAGATAGGATTTAGGGCAAGGACTGAGTTTGGAGAGCTTCTCAATGTCTTGGGAATTTTCTTCTCCAAGGTGGGAAAGGGGAACATGAAGGAAACATTCAATAGACTCAAAAGAAAAGAATTTTAACATACAATAGACTGACTTTGTTTCTCTCCCCAAATCTACTTTTGACCATCTTTACAACCACCCTGAGAGGGAGGTTTCTTATTACCTTAACTTCAGTTCAGAAAAGTGAGGCACAGGTTAAATGACTTCCCATGGTAACATAGCTAGGAAGTGTCTGAGGCTGGATTTGAACTCAAATCTTCATGTTCTTTCTCTAATCTGATATTCTTTGATTTAGAAATAAATTGATCGAAAATTTCTGATCAATAGTTGTTCTATCAACCTCTAATTGAGGTCTGTAGGTTTGGGATTTTCTCCTCTGCCCCTCCACAAGGTCTGTATCTCTAGTTATTAATCTGAAAGGAGGCTTTTTCTGTGTGAACAGCCTAATGCTCCTCTAATTGCCTCTGCAAGTTTTACTGCACAAGCTGTATAAACAATCAGTTAAGGACCATCCTGAGATGGCAGGAATCTGCTCTGGTGACCTAAATGAGAACTTGAATAAATTCTTGGACTTATGATATTTTTGAAAAGAAGAAAAGCCAATGTTTTATATGTCAATATCATATCTGATTACAACATAAAATATCATGTCAGGAGACAGTAGTCCTGGGCTAATTGGATCTTTGTCAGTTCTGACATGGGACAGACCTCATGGATGAGTTAGAGAATCATAAAGTAATCAATGACACATTATGAACAAATGTGTAATCTGATTGGCTGCCAAAATTTTATGATCCTTTGTCAAAATTCTATAAAAATTGATTATTCAGTTAGTTCGGTTGTTGGTAATTTTCAAGGCTGCCATCCACCTGTGGGTTTTGGTAAGATCCTAGAGAATTAAAGTTCATTTATAAAACTAACTTTGTTGTTTCATTTTTAGCCTAAGGAAATTATGGTTAACATCTTCTACCATTTCCTAGCTCTCCCAACATTGTGTTACTATGCCCAGAATTGTTGGACTACCTGAAAGTTATATTTTTTTTTAAAAAAAAGTTGAATAAAATATCACAAGAAATTATTCAAAAATTGCCTGGAAATTTCTAGAAGAAAAAGGTAAAGAAAAATTAGAAAGAATTCACCAATCACCACCTGAAAGAGCTCCCAGGAAGAAAACATACTGGAATGTCAGATTTCCTACTTTAAAGAGAAAATCTTGCAAGAAACAAGACTTAGCATTTTCTTCACTAAAAGACTGTGTGTATGTATATAGATATAGATATAGATATAGATATAGATATAGATATAGATATAGATATAGATATAGATATAGATATAGATATAGATATAGATAGTAACATTATATTTCAAGGAACAAAGGAGGTGGGGTTACATCCAAGAATGACTTATCTGGGAAAATTGAGAATAATCATGAATTTTTTTTTACCAAAAGAACATTTCATAAACTGATTTCAGGTGTTTTTGACAAGGAGGAAAGCTCAATGGAAATTTTGATGTAAAAGATATAGAAGAAATATAAGGAAATTGTTAAAGATTAATTATAAGGCAGAGATAAAGGTTGGACTCATGATTTCTGAAAATATTATCAGTATGGTTAAAACTTCTTACTAAGATAGTTTGAAGGAAAGGTTGTGGATGAATTGTATATGAAGGGATAATTCTAAAAGCAAAATTGGGAAGGAAAAGATGAAAGGAGTAATTATTTCATTAAAACAGGGTATGAAAGGTGGGGATGGAGACTTGGTAATGTTGGAAACTTCTCTTATCTGAGATGAAGAATAAATAAAGTGTGCATCTGAAGAGGTTTAGAAATCTGAATTTCTAGAGAGGAGAGAAAACTGAGGGATGAGGGGCAGGGAATTTTAATAGGATTTATAGAAAAATATTAAGAGGGTGGGGAAAGAAAAGAAGAGGTAGTTTTTGGAGGAACTGGTAAAATAAAGAATAAGAGAATAACAAGAAAGGTAAGCTAACAGAGAGAGAGAGGGTAAAAAGAGAGACAAGAAAAATAGTGAGTAAGAATAAGGTGGATAGAAATTCACAAATAGTTATCATAACTTAGACTGTAAATGGGATGAACTCGCCCACAAAATGGAAATGGATAGCAGAATGGATTAAAATTCAGAATCCAACAATATGCTGTTTACAAGAAATGCTTTTAAGAATGAGAGATAGACACATCTGAAACAGAAGATTAGAATAGAATTTATTGTGCATCAGCTGGTGTAAAAAGGGAAGGGGTAGCCATTATGATCTCATATTTTTATGATCTCAAAATTTTAACTAAAATAATTTAATTAAAAGAAATAAACATGATAACAAAATTTTGATATAAAGGTACCATAGGCAATGAAGGAATATCAATAATGAACCTATATACACTAAATACTAGAGTATCTAAATTTTTATTTTTTTTAAAGATTTATTTATTTAGGGCAATGGGGTTTTAAGTGACTTGCCTAAGGTCACATAGTTAGGCAGTTATTAAGGGTCTAAGGCCAGATTTGAACTCAGGTCCTCCTCACTCCAGGACTAGTACCCTATCCACTGTACCATCTAGCTGCCCTAGTATATAAATTTTTAAAAGAAAAGTTAAATGAATTACATGTGGAAAGACTAGCAGACATAATAGCAGACTTTAATCTTCCCCTCTCAGACCTAGATAAACCAAAACCAAAAATAAATAGGAAAGAAGTGAAGGAAGTAGATAGAATTTTAGATAAATTTAATATGGTAGATATCTGAAGAGAATTGGATGGAATGGAAATAGAGAAGAATACACTTTTTCTCAGTGGTTCACTTTATATTAGTACATAAAAATATTATAGTTAAAAGTTGAAAAATAAAAATATTAACAGCATTATTTTCAGATCATAATGTATTAATATTATACTTAATAAGGGATCAAAGAAATAAGAATTAAAAACTAATTGAAGTTTAAATGATGTTTCTCCTTTATTCTCAAAGATGACCATGACATCAGAGAGGTGATATCATGACAAGCACATGAATTGATTTGAGTGAGAGTGCTGTGCCAATTCATCATTCTCATTTTCTCCTCCAGAGCTATCTGGGTCCAGTGGCCAGATCTTCATGATGACTAGAGATGGCCCTGGATGGCAGACAATCAGGTTTAAATGATTTGCCCAAGAACACACAACTCATTAATGTCAAATATCTGAGGCTGGATTTGAACTGCCATCCTCCTGACTCCAAGGACAGTGCATTATCCACTGCTCCACTTAGCTGCCCTGAAGATTAATCCAGTCTTTTTTTTTTTGTAGTGTAAAAGCTAGAGATTTATTGTTATTTTGTGTTTAATAAATTGTCAAATTGGCTATGACACTTTCCCACAACTAAATACCACCATTCACCAGTACAGAAATTGGTACTTAACCAAACTGAGGAACAAGGCAGAAAGAGCAGACATGTGAATATCCCTGCTATCTTAAGTTATACTCTTTATGCCAATGTACTGCACATTATTCCCAAGGAGGTTAGTGGGGCTATATGGCCTCCACAACCTTTTTTGTAATAAGCAGTTCCAAAAATAATGGAGTTGAACTTCAATATTTTCCTTGATTTTATTGGTCTTTACCCATGTTATTTGAACATATTTCAGTTTTTTAAAACCATACACATGGGGAAAAACCAACCTAAGAGATTACTGAACTAGTTAATCAAATATACGACTAACTTCTAGGTCATCTTTGAATTGATCCTAATGCAGTGTAATTAGGCAAATAGGTGTTCTCTGGAAGAAAGGCTGTATAAAGAAAAGACAAATGTAAATAACCCAGGCTTAAAAGATGAGTGGATTAAAAAACAAATTCTAGAAACACTAATTTTATTACTGAGATTGGTAATATTGAGAAGACATATCAGAATTTATGGGATACAGCACAGGCTGTGATAAGGAGGAAATTTATATCTCTGAATGCTACATCAATAAATTATCAAAAGGGTATACCAAGAATTGGATATGCAACTAAAAAAACCTAAAAAATAAAATGAAACATCCCCAATTAAACTTTAAATTGGAAATCCAAAAAGATTAAATTTGAGATTACAAAGTTGAGTGTAAAATATTGAATAACTAAAATTAGGATTTGCTTTCATGAAAAAGCTAATTAAACAATTAGTTCATTTCATTTTTCAAAATAGAAGAAAACCAAACCAGCAGTATCAAAAATTAAAAGGTGAATGTACCAGTAACAAAGATGAAATTTGAACAACTATAAGGAGTCATTTTTGCCCAATCCCCCCAAAAATAAATACAACAATTTAAATGAAATGGAAGAATTTTACAAAAATATTAATTACCTCTATTGAAAGAAGAGGAAATATAATTGCTATGTAGATCTATTTTGGAAAAAGAAATCAAGCAGATCATAAACGAGTTCCTTAGAAAGCCTGGGTCTATGTATGTATATTGGTGTATAGAAATGTGTTTAGATATTTAGTGGTTTTCAAATTCTATCTCGCTTTTCTTTTTCCATTCTTGATCATTGTAGGTCCCAAAGTCCCTGAATCTCACTGCACTAGATGTTTAATAAATCCTTCACTTGACTCAGTCCTTTAGAATGTGTATTTCCTGTGGGGCTGTTTTTGGGTCATTTCAGTCTTGTCGGACTCTGTGGTCCCATTTGGCATTTTCTTGGCAGAGGTCCTAGAGTATTTTGCTATTTCGTCCTCCAGTTCATTTTAGAAAAGAGGAACAAAGATAAATGCCTAGGCCAGAGTCCCACAGCCAGCAAGTATCTGAGTTCAAATTTGAACTCACAACAATGAATCTGGCTAATACAAGTCCAGTGATCCACTGTGCCAGGTAGTTCCTCCTGGAGAGGAGGGACTCTCAACTCTTTCTTAGCCTACATCTGGTTCATAGTCAACTGATTGCATAATAAATACTTCTTGAAGTAACTTGTGTCCTCAGTTCAAAAGAATTTGGGGCAGTTTCTTAGTTTTTGGATTTCTAGATATGACATCACCTCCTGCCAAGGAAGGAAGGAAGGAAGGAGGGAGGGAGGGAAGGAAGGAAGGAAGGAAGGAGGGAGGGAAGGAGGGAGGGGGGAGGGAGGGAGGGAAGGAGGGAGGGAGGGCTCCTCTACATACTATTCCAGGTGGGACTTGATACTTTTCATAATCCATGGTCAGGCAGTCCAGCAAATCTTCTCTGTTGGAGAAATCCCAATGGGAGTAAAACGAAGAGCCTGATGGTCCCAGAAGCCATGTTCCAGATTTATCAGATGCTCCAACTTCCTCGGTTCCCAGCAAAGTCTCTGAGCAGAGGAGGCCTCCGCAGCCGGGTTCCCAGAGCCCTCCTCCTGCCAGCGCCTGTCCCTTCGGCGTCACCGCTTCAGCCTGAAGATCCCATCTGAGGCCCAAAGGTGCCAGTTCTCAATAGGAGACTTTCCAGAAACTCGATCAGGAGCTCCCAGGCCCATGGCCCCCGCAGTGCCAGCTACATGCCCTCTTCCGCTGCCATTTGCCCAAGGGGCCTTGCTGCCAGCCCCTCGGAGCTCAAACCCCCTGGGCTCTGGAAGGGGCGGGGACGGGGCAGGTGAGGGAGGCGCCTCCCCGGTGCCTGTGCCAGGTGAATGGAACTCCAGCCCTGGGGGCGGAGCCCGGGGCAGCAGAGCCTCATCCCATTGGTCAATGAAGTGCCCCCCGAGGGGGCGTGGCCGCAGGGAGGCGGGTCCTGAGGGCCAACCCGCGTCTGTGATTGGAGGACACGGCTCCTGGGGGCCGGGCCGGGCCGGGCCGGGGTGGGCGGAGCTCCCGGGCCTCCCCTAACGGACTTCGGCCTCTCTCCGCCTCCCGGGCCACGCCGGGCTGCAGCTCCCGGTAGGCCTGAGCCCCCCCGGGCCTGGGGCGCCCCCTTCCCCTGCTCCCCCTCCTGCCCCCCGGCCCCCCATCACTTCGCACGCGGGGCGCCGCCCCCCGGCTTGCCCCGAACTTCAGACTCTGCCCACGGGCCCCGCGGGCCTGCTTTCACCCGCCCCCACCTGGCCCCGGCCCGGGGGTCCCCGCCTTCCGGCCCCCCACCTGGCCCCGGCCCGGGGGTCCCCGGCTCTTGGCCCGCTTCCCATCAGCCCCAGGCCCCGGCTCCCCGGCTGCAGTCTCCCTTTCGGGGTTCCAAGCTCAGCTCTTCCGGGGGGTCCCCGGGGGCAGCCTGGAGTCCCGTCCCTGTCCAGGGTCCCGGACGGGCCCCTCGGCTCCCCGACCCTCAGGGCCGAATCCCAGGCCAGGTGGCGCCTCCCAGCCCCGGGCTCCCTCCCAGAGCCCTCCCCAGCCTCCCCCGCCAGACTCAGCTGGAGTCTAGACAACCTGGGTGTTAGTTGGGGAGAGGGGATGTTGGGAGGGGGGCGCTGCCCCAGGAGCCCCTGGGGCTCTGAGGGCCGTCATCCGTCTGAGACCCCAAAGCCCCTTCTACCTCTGGGGACTGTTGGAGGATGGAGAAAGGAGGAGGCAAAAGGAAGCGGGGGAGGTTTTCCTGTTTCCCAGCTGGACTCTGACTCTGTAGGGTGGAGGTCTCTGCCCTGAGGAATGGGCCTGGGTCTGTCTAGTCTAATCTCCTTGGGACCTCACCCTCCATCCATTCTTTTAGGCCAGCCTCCTGCCCAGGAAGAGAAAGAAAAGACTCTGCCCCTCAGTTCTTCCTCCCCAGTTCAGTCTGCAGAGGACCAAGGTCTGGACCAAGTAGGAAACCTGGAGAGAATGACCCCCAGGAACCCCAGCCCCCCAACCCAGGTGAGTGCAGTCCCTCCCAAACTGACCAACATCAGCCATCTCCAAGCCACATCCCTAGATACAGAGGAGTCTCTTGGAAGCTGGCAGTGCCTCATGTATGGATCATTTCCTTATACAAATAGGCATGGGAGTGAATCCAGTAGGAACCGCCCCCCGCCCTGCTGTCTGCTTTTGGGGTTCAAACTGTCATTAGTACAAGGCATCTCCAGCACTGACCCCTCTCACTCCAAATTGCTCCCCTTTCCTGTGTTTTATTTTTAAATTCTCATTCCAGCTAATTTCCCTTCCCACATCCCTTCCACCAGAGGCAAATAGTCTGGTGAATCCTGTACACGCACATCTGTGCTTAACCTGTTCTACAGTAGCCCTTTTCTGAATGAGGAATTTTAATTAAGGGAAAAGAAAGAAAACCATGAGATAGGAGACAGAAGCGGGAAATTTTCCAACAGTGAATGTGGGGTTCATTCAGATTCTGTAGATTGTTTTTGGCCTCGTTTTGTTTTGCTTTCTCTGGATGTGGATAACATCATCCTTTGCAGATCACCTAGGGTTGTCCTAGTTCTCTGACCTGCTGAGAGGAGCTGCATCCATCGAGGCTGATCCACTCACAATGTTGTTAATGTGTACAATGTTCTCTTAGTTCTACTCCCTTCAATAAGCATCAGGTTCTGTAATTTGTCCCATGCTTCTCTAGAGTCCAACCATTCACCTACCATAAATTGTTCAGCCATTCCCAAATTGAAGGACATCCCCTCAATTCCAGTTCTTTGCCACTACAAAAAGAGCTGCTATGTATATTTTGGATCATGTGGGACTTTTCACATTTTTTATGATTTCTTCTAGATATAGACCTAATATTGGTATTGCTGGATCAAAAGGTATCATTTTATTGCTCTTTGAGCATAGTTCCATAATGTTCTTCAGAATGTTTGGATCAGTTCACAACTCCACCAACAATGTATTAATGTCCCAGTTCTCTGAAGACCTCTCCAACATTCATAGTTTTCCCTCTGTGCCATCCTAGACAATATGATAGGTATGAGGTGGAACCTCATAGTTGTTATAATTTACCTTTCTTTAATTGGTAATGATTTGGAGCATTTCTTCAAATGATTATATGTAGCTTTAATTTCTTCATTTGAAAACTGTTCATATCCTTTTACAATTTACCTATTGGGAAATAATTAACCTTGTAAATTTGTTTATTATGCAATTATTATATACAATAAAATTGCATCTTATAAATATGATGCAATTCTCCATATATTTAGAAATGAGACCTTTATCAGAGCCCCTAGCCGTGCAAATTGTTTCCCAATTTTCTGTTTTCCTTCTAATATTGGCAGCATTGCTTTTATTAGTGAAAAAAAAACTTTTTAATGTAATCTACTCAAAATAGTTTATTTTGCAATTTATATTGTATTGGTTCTTACTTGGTCATAAATTTCTCTCCATTCCATAGATCTGACATAGAGAGTATTTCTTGATCTGCTTATTGGTCTATTGTATCTCCCTTTAGGACTAAATCCCATACCCATTGTGACCTTATTCTGGTATAGTGTGTAAGATGTGGGTCTATGCTTAATTTTTTATTTTGTTTTCTTTTGTTGGGGGGGGGGAGGTTGCAAAACAATGGGGTTTAGTGACTTGCTCATGGTCACATAGCTAGTGTGTCTGAGGTCAGACTTGAATTCAGGTCCTCCTCCTGACTCCAGAGCCAGTATTCTATCCACTGGGCCACCTAGCTACCCCTATGCTTAGTTTTTGTCACCCTATTTTCCAGTTTTCCTAACAATTTTTGTCAAATAGTGGGTTCCTATCCCAAAAACTAATATCTTTGAGTTTATCAAACAATAGATTACTGAAGTTATTTACTACTGTTTCTTTCTAATCTATTCTGATTCACTGATCCAATACTCTATTTCTTAACCAGTACCAGGCAGTTTTGATTATTTCTTCTTTGTAGTATAGTTTGAGATCTAGTAGAGAATTGTCACCTTCCTTTCCTTTTTTTTCCATCAATTCCCTTGATATTCTTCACCTTTTGTTGCTCCTTATGAATTTTGTTGTTATGTTGTCTAACTCAATAAAATAGTTATTTGGTCCTTTGCTTGGTCTGGCACTGAACAAGTAATTTAATTTGGATAAAATTGTCATTTTTATTATATTAGCTCAACCTAACCATGAGCAATTAACATTTTTACAGTTGTTGAGATCTAACTTTATTTGTGTGAAAAGTGCTTTATAATTGTGTTCATTCAGTAGAAACTGAATGTCTTGGGGGACAGATTGCCAAGTTTTTTTATGTTGTCTAGTTACTTAAACTGAATTTCTCCTTCTATCTTTTGCTCTTGGACTTTGTTGTTCATATATAGAAATGCTATTGATTTATGTGGGTTTGTATTATATCCTACTACTTTGCTGAATTTATTTGTTTCACATTTTTTTAGATGATTTTTTGTGTCCTTTGACTATACCATCAAATCATCTTCAAAGAGTGAAAGTTTTGCTTCTACATTGCCAATTCTGATTCATTCAATTTCTTTTTCTTATTGCTAATGCTAACATTTATAATACTATATTACAATATAGTATTAGGAATGCCAGTGAGATTTTTTTCAAGGAAAAAACTACTATAATGAATAAGAAAAGATAATTTTATGGATAGTTGGAGACTCGTTCTCAAACAACAGAATCTCTGATAAAGTGAATCCAATACTTGTGATGGAAGAAAATAAAATGAAAGACCATCAATTCTAAGCCCATTGGGAAGACTTTTGATGGACATGTAGCACTTGAGATGATCCCTCTCAGATCTCAGGGTATTTTAGATGTGGCCTACCTCTCCTATATATGGCCCCTCAGTTGGCTTAACTCATTCTCTTGAATCCTGTTCTCCTGAAGTTCTACACTTCTAGGGGAATGTTCATTTAGATCATGCACTTCGCACAAGAAATTGGCAACATTTTTCTGATGAATTTGTTCATGACCAAGCCCTCTATGAAACAAACAGATCACTCTTCTTCACTTGCCTGGGAACCATTTCATATCACTTAGTGTATTCCAGTTTTTGATTAATAGTAGCTCTTTAAAATCCTGTGAATGTATTTATCCAGATATCATTTCTGCCATCCACGAAGCAATCTTTTAAGTGATCACATCAAACTTTACATTCCCCCCTCCCAGAATACCCAGTATTGGTCACCTTCTCACAAATTCATCACAGCTGATTTTTTATAAGATATCACTTATATCATTATTTCTCCCTTTCTCCCCTATAGATAAACCTATTTCACATACTTTCTCTCTGATCTTCACATTTCTCAGCTTTTTTCCCCCAAATAATCATTAGGCTATTCATGACTATGGCTTCAAGCATTGACTTTGCCACTCATAAGGATGTGGCTTTTATTCAAATCCCTTTGCTGTGCTTCAGTTTCCTCCTAAATTGATGTTGGTTAGTCTAGGGAATTCTGAAGTATCTTCTAACTCTACATTCTATATTTTTGATAATTTAGGAATTGGTGACATTCAAAGATGTGGCTGTGGATTTCATTAAGGAAGAATGGGCTCTTTTAGACTATCCTCAGAAGAAGTTGTACAAAGAGGTCATGTTGGAGAATGTGTGGAACATGCTCTCTGTGGGTAAGGATGCTTCCCCTTATAACTCTGAGCCTCTATTCCCTGGGATTTGGAGGAATTATCACTTATGAGAACGAGAAAAATGCTGGTCTCCAGTGTCTAAGAGACAAGGTCTTCTTGCTGTCTATTGCCCTGTAAATGGTAAGTGATGGGAACCTCAGGGTTTCTTTTGTTGCTTCTGAAGCTCTAGATTGCTTCAGGTCAAAGATCAAATCATCATGGAACTAATCTAGAGGTTACTTAGTCTAATCACTTCTTAGATTATCAGCACTGATGGTGAGAACAGAAAGATATGTTTGATGACCATATGCATAGCCCTTTCCCTAAAGAGAATTAAATTACAAGTTTCTCTCTAAGCTCATCCCTAATTTATTCTTCATGTCCAGGGCTTCCGGTTTCCAGATAAGATGTGATCTCTTATGTTGAGCAAAGGGAACCATTCTGGTTGCTGGAGCAAGAAGGCTTGTGGAGTTGCTGCCTAGGTGAGTGTGGTGAAAGCAACAAATGAGAGCTGTGATTACAAAAGGTTTTTCTATGTTATGGTGAAGCAAGGGTTAGATTTAGAAGGACAGGAAAACCTGCCTTGGAATCCTTTTTCAGATTTTCTTTTAATAGTGGCTTCCTGGGCAAGTCTCTGAACCAGTGAGTAGCCTCACTTTTCCCCTCTGGTAAAAATGCTGGATTGGACTGTAGCCTTTCAGCTCCTTTCTAGTGATTAATCTATGATCCTATAAAAAGTCATTAGAATTTGGGGACATGAAACTAAGTCTTAGGCTAAACAGTATAGGTTATACAGCTCTATCTGAGGTCTTCAAGTGAACAAACATTTAAGTGTCTTCTACTTGTCATGCCCTAAGCACTGGGCATAAAATGAAAGGCAAGGGCCTTTCCCTGCTCTCTTGGAATTCACAGTCAGGAGGAGCATACAGCACATAAATATCTTTGTAAGAATTTAATATGGAGAGGATAAATTGGAACTAGTCAAGAGAGGATTGATTGTAGAAGGTGGGATTTAGCTGAGGTTTTGGGAAAACCATGGCAAGCATTCTGGCCAAAGGAGAAAGCGAGAAAAAGTCTCAGAGTCAGGAGGTGGAATGTCCTGTTCATGGAACAGAAAGGAGTTCCAGTATTCTGTGAATGATGAGACCATATTCTCAAGTGATAATATATGGAGAGAGAAAGAGAAGTATAGGTTAACCAGAAGGGAGAATATCACTTTAGTACTGGGTCTAGTCAGGTTCTACCTGGGTTAGAACCTGATAAAGGTAAGAGACAGATTGATGATAGAAGACAGAACTTGCCTTTGACAACTAAGGGAGAGAAAAGAAGGTAGAGATTGCGTTAGAGTCTGTGACTTGGTTCTATCCACTGTGCTACTCCTGAGCATGCAAAGGGAGACAAAAACCAATTGCTATCTCACTGAGCTTGCAGTCTACTATTCAAGCATGGAGATGGTTTGAGAAGAAGCAAAAAGTAATGAACCTCACACTTAGCTCTTGCAGATGGAAATGCTTTGCAGACAACTTGGACATAAGAAATGAAGGGTTTAAGAATGTGAGCAAAATTGGGGAGGAAAGAGCAGAAATCAACAAATGATAATAATAACAATGCACATATTTTGTTGTTGTTCAGTCAGCTTTTACTCTTTGTGACCCCATTTAGAGTATCTTTGGCAGAGATACTGGAGTGGTTTGCTATTTCCTTTCCAGCTCATTTTACAAATGAGTTAATTAAAAGGGTTAAGTGATTTGAAGTAAGGAAGCTGAGTCTTCTGATTTTAGGCCTGGTGCTCCATCTACTGTACTATCTTAACTACTATTTTCATAGGGAGGGAAGTAAGGAAGGAGGTCATGTGCCATGCGTTTTATACATATTATCATTGAATCCTCACAATAAAATTAGGAGTTATGTGCTAATATTAGGCGCATACAACAAATGAAGAAACTAGAAGACAGAGGTCTTTTACCAGTGTCATAGGACTAGAAAATTTGAGTCTTCCTGACTTTAAGGTCCAGCATGAACTTCTTTTTATGACCAATGGTATTCTGATTTTTAGCCACCCATAGTAGGTAGAAAATGGAAGAACTGGGCAAGCTCTTGATTAGGAATGGAAATGCTTGCTGTCTTTTTGATTTTGTTTTTAGTTCCCTAACCAGTCAATACAATGAATTGCTGGTTACTATATTAAAGGTTTTTTTTTAACCAGACTCATGACAAATAGTGTATTGATAACACTAAGTGGCCTGGAAGGTCAATTTCATATGTTATTTCGTTGTTTTTTCAAACAATATTTACTCTTAAAACCATATTTTTAAGGATAGAATTTCTTTGGACTTTCTTTTCTCCTGTTGGTAGTGCAGCTCCACTCTTACTGAAACTCTACTGAAGGGCTAATCCATATTGCCAAACAATTTCTTAAAGAGATTACCAGGGAGATAAATAATCATTGAAGTGGATGATAAGGGGTGGCTAGGTGGCGTAGTGGATAAAGCACCGGCCCTGGAGTCAGGAGTACCTGGGTTCAAATCCGGTCTCAGACACTTAATAATTACCTAGCTGTGTGGCCTTGGGTAACTCACTTAACCCTGTTTGCCTTGCAAAACCCTAAAAAAAAAAGGATGATAGCTTCCAGTAAAGAGGGTCTGTGCATATCAGTGACAATTTGCATGTGAAGTTTGGAAACAATCTGATATGAAGTTGAAAGTATAGCCTGAAGTAAAGTATGGTGTCATTATTCATATTGCCGAAAGCATTACAAGTCTGATTGTAATGGTTTGGAATCTCTGCAGGCAGAATCTTATTATGGAGGAAACCATACTTGCTATCAGAAAGAAAAAATGTCTTTGTAATAAAATCGGGCCCTTATTTACTGTTTAAGGTTCCAGCACTAACCTCTTGGTCCACTGTCTGGAACCTCCAATGGCTTTGTCAGCCACTGAATTGAAAGTCCGCAAGAGGACTCTTAGAGAGCTATACTGTCCATTTCCTTTTAAATAGATGATGGACTCATTCCTTTATGAGACATATTTTCAGACATGAAATACATGTATAAATACATGAAAAATGTATTTTTGAAGTAGTGTTTAGTACAGGGGAATTAGTTTTTTTTTTGTTTTTAGATTTTTTTTTTTTTTTTTGCAAGGCTTAAGTGGCTTGCCCAAGGCCACACAGCTAGGTAATTATTAAGTGTCTGAGGTTGAATTTGAACTCAGGCACTTCTGACTCCAGGGCTGGTGCTCTATCTACTGTGCCACCTAGTCTCCCCTAGGGGTATTGTTTTTAAATTATTTTTTAGACATTTAAAGGTAATTTTTTGTAAAGAAATATTAACTGTCTAGTCCAAACAAAATTTCTTATGGCTCTGGTATATACAAAAAAATAATGCTGTCATTGATCTGAATCCTAGACACTGAAACCAAATAAATAAGATTGAAATTACTAACCAAGGAAATTTCATCATGCTTTCAGATAAGCTAGGTTATGAAATTATAGATATTTGTTAATATATTGTTAATATTTGTTCATGAAACATTATATTGTTTAAAAAGAAAAGATTAAAAGTGAATATGAAAATGAGGCACCAAGATTCAAAGTGGAGAAAATCTGTCTAGTATTGTGGACAATTTTCTGCCCAGTCACAATGTTTAAGTTCCAGTCTCAGTTACTGATATTTTGGTCAAGTCAATCAGCTAATATGAACTAATAGCTTGAGATGTGAATGTAATGAGAATGCCAGCCTGGTCTATGTCATAACTGGTTTATTTTGTGGTTGCAAATGTGTTTGGAAATCATCATTTTAATCAAATGTGAGCTAATGACTTTTTCAAATGATTGACTCTGACCATTTAAGTTTGAAGTTTTCTCTTTGCCTGGGTTAACAATGTAAATGAACTGGTTTTTCTGCCAGTGAAGGGAAGGTGATATAATTATACATGTGTGTATATTTGTGTCTTTTAGAAGGAGAGATCAGACTTGAAATCAAAGAGACTGCTTCAGAGATGAGCCTTTCAGAGGAAAAAACTCACAAGCAGAGACTCATGAATGATATCCCTTATGACTACACTTGGAGAAAAATCTCTGCTTTATGTCAGAGAATTCCCACTGGAGAGAAACCATATGAATCTAATCAATGTGGAAAAGCTTTCCAAAAAAAAGATAAACTTCCTAAACATCAGAGATTACATTCTAGGGACAAACTTTATGTATGTCATTCACATGGAAAGACTTTTACAAGGAGGGTTAACGTTACTGTTCATCAGAGAATAGATACTACAGAGAAACTTTATACATGTAATCATTGTGGAAAGACATTCAGATGGAGTTCCCTTCTTGCTGTACATCAGAAAACCCACACTGAGAAAAAAACTTATGGATGTAATCAATGTGGTAAGACTTTCAAAACATGCACAAGTCTTGCTATACATCAGAGAATCCACATTGAAGAGAAACTTTGTGAATGTAATCTGTGTAGAAAGATTTTCACACAGCATTGTGATCTTACTGTACATCAGAGAATACACACTGGAGAGAAACCTTATGAATGTAATCAATTTGGAAAGATTTTCACCGAGAGCTCTGGTCTTGCTACACATCAGAAAATCCACAATGGGGATAAACCTTATGAATGTAATCAGTGTGAAAAGACTTTCAGATGTAACTCCAGTCTTGCTGAACATCAGAGAATCCATACTGGGGAGAAACCTTATGAATGTAATCAGTGTGGAAAGACTTTCAGACTGGGCTCCAATCTTGCTATATATCAGAGAATTCACACTGCAGTAAGACCTTATGAATGTAATCAGTGTGGAAAGACTTATAAAACAAGCTCCTATCTTGCTATACACCAGAGAATTCACACTGGGGAGAAACCTTATGAATGCAATCACTGTGGAAAGACTTTCACAACCAGCTCCCATCTTGCTGTACATCAAAGAATCCACACTGGAGAAAAACCTTATGAATGCAGTCAATGTGGAAGAACTTTCACAACAAACACCAGTCTTGCTGTTCATCAGCGAATCCACACTGGAGAGAAACCATTTGAATGTAATCAGTGTGGAAAGACCTTCACACAGCGCTCCAGCCTTACTGCACATCACAGAATCCACACTGGCGAGAAACCTTATGAATGTGGTCAGTGTGGAAAGACTTTCAGATGTAGCTCCAAACTTGTTGTGCATCAGAGAATTCACAGTAGGGAGAAACCTTATGAATGTAATCAGTGTGAAAAGACTTTCAGCTGGAGCTGCAGTCTTGTTATACATCAAAGAATTCACACTGGAGAAAAACCTTATGAATGCATTCAGTGTGGAAAGACTTTCAGACAGAACTCCATTCTTGCTGAACATCAGAGAATCCACACTGGGGAGAAACCTTATGAATGTAATCAATGTGGAAAGACTTTCAGATGTAACTCCAGTCTTGCTGAACATCAGAGTATCCACACTGGGGAGAAACCTTATGAATGTAATCAGTGTGGAAAGACTTTCAGACTGGGATCCAATCTTGCTGTACATCAGAGAATCCACACTGGGGACAAACCCTATGAATGTAATCAGTGTGGAAAGACCTTCAGAACAAGCTCCAGTCTTGGTGTACATCAAAGAATCCACACTAGAGAGAGATTTTATGAATGTAATCAGTGTGGAAAGACTTTCAGATGTAACTCCAGTCTTGCTGTACATAAGAGAGTCCACAACTGGGGAGAAACCTTATGAATATAATCATTGTTGAAGGACTTTCAAACAGAGCTTCCCTCTTGCTGACATCATGGAAACCATACTGGGGACAAATCTTATGATTGTAATTAGTGTGAAAAGAATTTCAAACAGAACTTCAACTTGTTATATATCAGAGAATGCACACTAGGAAGAAACCTTATGAACCTAATCAATGTGGAAGGATTTTCACAACAAGCACGAGTCTTGCTGTTCATCAGAAAATCCACACTGGAGAGAAATCTTATGAATGTAATCAGTGTTAAAACTATATTAATCAATGTGATAAATTCAGGAGGCCATATTCAGCCCTTATTTCCCTTCAGAGAATTCATGCTGGATATACAGATATCACCACTGAATGAATGAGAAAGATCTTTCAAATGGTGTACATTAGCAGAAAATTCTCAGGATACAAACTATTTATGGATTCAGTGGGAAAGCCTTTCCCAGAGATTATCTCTGAGTAGATTCTAAGGTACTCTCCATGGCACTATTCACCTTTTCAAGGATGATTAAGGAAAGCGAATCTTACAGTGTAAGCAAGGTTTGAACTAAGATCCTCCTGACTTCAGGGTCAGCTCTCTACTCATTGCATCCTCTAGCTGTTGCTGAAATGTTACTGATTGCTACCTGGTCAGAGAATGTTCCTATACCAAGAAAAAGAACTTCAGGCTTTTTCTCTAAGCTGAGAACTGTCCATGCCTAATACCTTAGAATTTTACTTGCCCTGAGTAAGAGGAAGGAGGAACTGCTGGGGGAGGAGTTCATGAGAGATTTTAATGGCTTTTTATGTCCTGGACCCCTTCAGCTGTAGGATAAAGTTTGGGGGAAGTTAGGTGGCACAGTGGAAAGAAAGGGCTCTGACCTTCAGATCAGGTGGACAGGAATTCAAATGCAGCCAAAAACTATTGACAATGTGCTTTCTGTCTTTCGAGAAGTCATTTAACACTAATTGCCTCACATCCAGGGTCCAACCTAGTCATATCTAGACACTGGAATGAGAGATCTCTGGAGGAGAAAGTGTGTCTGATGACTTAGCTCAGTACTCCCTTATTCAAATCATATAAAGTCCAAGTACCCTTTCTAGAAATAAGGCTTTTAAATACATCAAAAAGACACATAGAATTACATAGAAAGATAATTACAGTTTAATAAAAATAAGATTCCAGGCCACTCCTTCTATATTCATGATATCCATCCTCGAATCCTTGGGTTGATGGGGGTAAATAAGCACCTGGGAACCTTCCACTGGCTCCTGCTCCTAGGACTTGTCATTGATGTGTAAAACTTCCTCTGGGATATTACTCCACCACCATCTACACAATTAAAATTCTTCTAACATCTCCTTATGCCTTTCCAGGTTGAATCCCAGCATCCTGATAATACATTGAGAGATACCTCTGCCCCAGTCTGAGATTTAGTGTCTCAAGGCCTTCACTAATGTGTACAGAGCATGCCATCTACAGGCCATCTTTGGATTTTTCAATTCCCTTTCTCATAGCTTTACTTGTCACATCTATATGGTCTTGTGGTCCTCCACCCTTCCTTCAGTAGGGCCCAGAGCAACAGGCATTTCTGTCCAGGAGTCAGAATGGAACTGGAGAGAGCCCCATTCTTGGTTCCATGAATTCTCTTAGGAATAGGTGGATGGTTTTCAGTTTTGCCCACAGGGCACCCGTGTTCTCTGCTATCACTTCAAAGAACTGGCATTTGCGAGGTGAAAGATTGCAGGTATCACACATTGAAGGTGACTACCAGACAAAGATTTGAATTTGGTGTCCTCTACTGACCCAAGTTCAATTACTGTTTTGATCCCTTCCCCTGTTGTAACAAAGACCTTTCTATGAAAGGGCAGCTTCAAGCTCTACCTCCAGAGGTAGGGGAAAAAAGTACAGGACACTTCCCTCCTTATCCTTTTTGTTTGCATATTACCTCTACAACATTTTTTTCAAAAGATCAAAATAATTGATTCTATCTTGGTAACTGACTCAGCTTTGTATGGTTGAGAATATATTTCTTAAATAATTTTTTTAGAAAACTGCATAGGTTCCTTTTTTGTTGTTTTTTTAATTTTATAAATATAATGACTTCATATTTACTGCTTTATAAGTTCTACCCAAATGTGCTCATTTAATTCTCCAAAGGACAATGAAATTCTTCAGGAGTTTAAATTATATGTAGGATAATTTCAAAATACCTATATAACTTTTGCTTAGGCCATGTAATGGCAACAAATTTAAATAAAGACAGCGGGATCTTTTCTCCTTGAAACTGTTGAATTTGATGACAGCTATAAGCAGGGAGAAAGTGTAACCAGATTGCCAAGATCTAGGGACATCTCTTCACTACTGTAATTTGAAATGAAAAGGGAATTCCAAGTTGGACTAAATCATGTTCCCTGAGACCAGCAGAATTGTTATCAACAATTAACTTCAGTTAAGTAAAAAATTCTGCATCAAAACAGCAGCAAAATGAAAATATGCAATGTTTCTGGTCTCTGATTTAATTAAATTAGATACAGCTCTTATCAGCAATATCAAATTTATATTATAATGAATTAACTTAAAGGTGAAAATTTTTAACTGAAAGGGATTTTTACAAACTTTTTAAAGTTTCCAAGTATCACTTTCTCTAGGTCAAAGTAAGGATGTTGACAAAGTAAAGTGATTCTGTTTTCTAAGCCAGAGAGGAAAAATATCTCCCTATTATCACAAAATCTTTTAAAAAATTTTATTTAAAGCAATGGGGTTTAGTGACTCCCACAAGGTCACACAGCTAGGTAATTAAATGTCTGAGGTCAGATTTGGACTCAGGTCCTCCTGACTCCAGGGCAGAGTGCTCCATCCATGCGCCACCTAGCTGCCCCTCCAGCAAGCATTTATGAAGCACCTCCTATACATCAAACACTGTATCACAAAATTTTTTAAATTTACTCGATACACTCTTAACTTTAGCTACATCATTAGAAATAATCCCCAAAAGACGGTTCATTTTATTAACAATATTCTTAGGCTAAAAATGAAATAGCAAAAAGTTAGTTTTATCCATGTAGTTTTACCCTCTAGGATCTTACCAAACCCATAAAGGTACCAACCAAGATATAATGGGGAAATATTAATAGAATGTTTAGCTATAGACTATATCTACATATCTATATCTCTCTCTATATATATATAGAAAATATTTATAGAAATTTCACAATGCATTTCAAAATTGTGTTGGTCAACCAATCAAGTTACCTATTAGTATATAGATGTATCATTGATTATGATTCTCTTCATCTATCTATAAGGCCTGTTTTATGGTAGAACTGACAAAGATCCAATTAGCAACAGGACTACCATTTCCTCTTCTGACTTGATATTTTTCATTGTTATCAGACATATAGACATGAAACATTGGGATTTCTCCTTTTCCAAAATGTCAAGTATAAAAGTTCGGTCATTTATAAAGATAACCTGACCTTTTCAGGATGATCTTTACTCTGATTGTTTACACAGTAGTAAAAGTCCAAACTTGCAAATGCAATTAGAGGGGAACTAGGCTGTCTCACATAGACAGTCTGTCTTCAGATTTATAATTGGAGAGGCACAGATTTGTGAAAAGCAGAGACTAACATTCAAACTTCTAAATCTTAATTAGTGGCTGCTAAAACAATTTTTGATCAGAAATATAGAATTTAAAGGATCAGACAGACATTTCCTCATTTTAATCTATGAGTATTTTCATCTGTAGATCAATCAAATAAAGATTTAGGGAAATGATGGGCATATTGGAGGGAGAATGACATATCTTTGGGACCCAGTCTTGTCAAGAGAGAAGAGCAGACAATGTAAGGCCCATAACAGTATATATAATGGGTAAATGACTAGTTGTTTACTGCTGTCTCCTGCTAATCTCTTCCACTGATTCACCACTCTATTTCTTAGACAATATAGACAGTTTTAATAACTGATGTTTTAATAAAATAATTTTAAATCTGGTATGTCTAGGCCACTTTCCTTTGCTATTATTATGATTATGATTATGATTATTATTTTAGGCTTTTGCAAGGCAATGGGGTTAAGTGGCTTGCCCAAGGTCACCCAGCTAGGTAAGTATTAAGTGACTGAGGCTGGATTTGAACCCAGGTATCCTGACTCCAGGGCCGGTGCTCTATCTACTGCGCCACCTAGCCATCCCCTTTGCATTTTTTTCATTAATTTCCTTGATATTCTTGACATTTTGTTCATGAATTTAGTTACCATTTTTCCTAGCTCACCAAAGTAATTTTTGGAAGCTTGATTGGTATAGCACTAAATAAATAATCTAATTTAGATAGGTTTGTCATCGTCATCATTAATATTATTATTATTATTATTATTATTATTATTATTATTATATTGACTTGGCCTACCCATGAGCAATTTATATTTTCCCAGTCATTAAGATCTGACTTTATTTGTGTGAAAAGTGTTTTATGGTTATTTTCATAGTTTCTGAGTCTGCCTTGACAGGTGGACTCCCAAGTGTCTGGTTATTTTAAATGGGATATGTCTTTCTATCTCTTGTTGCTATATCTTGTTAGCAATATATAGAAATGCTGAGAATTTATGTGGGTTTATTTTATATCCTGTGACTTTGCTATAGTTGCTAATTGCTTTTGGTAGTTTTTGAAATTGTAACCAGTAATTAAATATTTAGATCTCTCTATCATGAGAATTTTTTCTTTGGTAGAACTCAGATATCCTTATTTTTAACCCTTTAAACTGCTCACAATCCAGCAACAAAATATTTTCAAGTTATCAATTTGTTTTTAAATTTAAATTCAAAAGGCAGAATTAAAAATGTGTTTTACCTTCATATAATTTGTATCCAAATTCTAAATGTCCATAATACACCTATTTAATCAGCAGAACATTATACGTAAAATAATCCATAATTTGTAACCTTTAAAATGCCCAGTTAAAATATTTCTCTGTTCTTTTAAACAAACTTTAAGTTCAGAATAGTAGGTATCTTCTTAGATTTTATAGAGAGGCAGAATTGTGAGATGCCAGAGAGAAAATCTCCAGTGTGAGATAAGCTTTCTCCTTATCTATGAGAAACCCCCAACCCAGAGGTAAAATCCCAGAGGAACTTCAGCTTCAAAGAAAAGAACAGTTCAGGGGCGGCTAGGTGGCGTAGTGAATAAAAGCACCAGCCTTGGAGTCAGGAGTACCTGGGTTCAAATCCAGTCTCAGACACTTAATAATTCCCTAGCTGTGTGGCCTTGGGCAAGCCACTTAACCCCATTTGCCTTGCAAAAACCTAAAAAAAAAACAAACAAAAAAGAAAAGAACAGTTCAAAACTAGAACAATTTGATTTGAAAAGTTAAAATCTCACCTTCAGACAAGCCACTCTATTAAGTCAGGCTCAACATCTATACCAGCCTTCCAAGAATCCCTTCCTTATGATATTTTCCAGGTGGAAAGTCTATTCCCTTTAAAGACAAAATTGTCTAAATCCACATCTGTCAACTTAAAATACCAATTCAGAATAGAGTTGGTATTTTAAAAGTTACAGACCTCTTTTCTCCCAAGAAGCACATCTGACTTCAGACTAAGAGCCTGATTTGCAGAGCTCTTTCCTTCAAAGGAACATGTCTGAATCCAGAGACCTGGCCCTCATCAAAATTCCATTTGAATCCACAGCAGCATCATTATTGTTAAATATAGTTTCTTAGACTAAAAATGAAACAACAAAAAGCTAGTTTATTCATAAAGTTCTATTCTCTAGGATCTGACCAAACCAATGGGTGAATGGTATCACTAAAGATACCAACCAAGAACTCAATGAGAATATGATATTTATAGAAATTTCACAATGGATTGTAAAATTCTGGAGACAATCAATCAGGTTATACATTAGTACATAAAGGTGTCATTGATTACTCATGATTCTCTAGCTCATCCATAAGATATCTTCTATGACAGACCTGGCAAAGATCCAAATAGGGACAAACCACTATCTCCTCTTCTGTCTTGATATTTTATGATGTTATCAGACATAATATAGAATATAAAACAATTGAATTTCTCTTTTTCCAAAATGTTTATATGTGTGTGTGAATTTATTCAGTTACTTAAAGAGATAACCTGACCACTTTCCTGCTGTCTCAAGATGGATTGTTTATACAATTATGAAAGTCAAAACTTGCAGATACAATTAGAGGGGGATTTGACTGTTGATTCTGTCTTCAGATTTCTAACTGGAGAGACACAGACTTTATGGAGGGCAGAGGCTAACATTCAGACTTATAAACCTCAGTTTTTAAGAGACTAATAAAACAATTCATTAGCAATTAAATTAATTAAAATACTGAATGAATCAAGAATCAAGTGGCTTAAAGTTTGAAGGATTTTCATTTAATTGAAGAGATAATAAAAATCAGATATCTTAGACTAAATTTCACTTAAAAATAAGATCAAGATAAATTATACCTAGATTTCCCAGCTATTGTGGAAATTCAATTTATGATCTTTTTACAAATCAGATAACTTGGTTAAAAAAACATACAAATGATGTTACCTAATATAATGATACTTTCAACTTAGCATCATTTTTGCACAAGAGCTTTAATAGAAGAATTCCACACTCTACTTTTAAAAACATTGCTTTACTAAATCTCTATTTTTTTAAACCCAGAGGATTCTCCTTGCAAAGAGTTCTAGGTGTCTCATCCTGGCCTATGCTACTGTGAAATGCAATAATAACTGGCCACTCTGAGGAAGCGAGACGGTTTTAAATTTCTATGAGATCAAGTCATATAAGACAGGTCAGGGAAAATTCAATAGAGGTCATAACCTTAAAGTCAGATAAAATGTGGTCAAGATCACAATTTTTAAATTCTCAACTGTACAATTTATTTGAGAATCTGACCTATATTAATAATTCTAGTTGTTATATTTACCAATATTTCTTAATATTATAACATTTGGAATACTCAAAATACCATAATCAAAAGTGTGCCTATCAAAAATTGCAAAACTTGTTAATTTTAGTCATGCATAAAAGATCAATTGTCTAGCTTTAATATATTTAATGTCGATTAGCAGTTTGAACGAATAATTTCTCATACCTCAATTGTGATAGAACTTTGATTCCATTTAGATAGCTCTATGCATCATATGAGTAACCTTGCACCCTTTAAAGATTAACTCACCAAAAGTATCTCTACCCATGTTAATCACAAACCTAAGAGTGAAATGCTTAGGATTTAAGGAGACCACCCTACCAGGAAGAGACGAGAGAAGAAATCAGAAAGAGAAAGGAAGATGATAATCTTTGAGAATCGATTTCACTTAGAGATATTTTGCAAATTCCTTCACATGGTCTCAGCAGCAAATCACATTTCTGGAGTTCCTTTAGGAAGTCTGGAACTGATCCCCTGTAATTATAACATCTGGGTCTATCCAGGGAGACCACTTGCTACTATAGGGAGAAAAGAAAACTCACCTTTTTTACATTTAGTCTCCTCTTCATCAGAAAGGAAAATCTCTCCAAGTAACCTGCATCGAAGAGTAATCTCTGAAACAACAGCCAAACCATAGAATTGCACCATATGTCTCCAGAAGAAATGGACCTAAACTTCTCTCTTTGTTGTTTTGTACTTCTTAACTGTATGGCCTATATAATCAAAAGTGACTGTCCCCTTTGGATCTATGTAATTTGCCATTTGATGCTGTAATTGTATCACCCACTTTTATGTACAGTTATGGACCTTATATTGACTGCCCATATCTCCTGACAAAACTAGGCCCCCAAAATATGCCATTCTTCCTCCAATATACCCATCACCCCCTAACTCTTTATCAGATTGATCTACAGATGACACTAAAGTGTATCTTTGATCAATATGAGGAGATGTCTATGTCTTGTTCAATATTTCCAGTTTAAAAAATTGGTTTCTCAGTCCAAGGACAGTAGAGGGATGGAAGAGATTGCAGAGGTCTCTTTGCTGTCCTTGAGACAGAACTGTGTTGCTTTGCCCATATTAAGATCTAGTCTGGGGCCTCAGTCTCAGGAAAAAGAACTTTACTGTGATAGCAGAACAGGGACTCTTCTCACAGTTCCTGGGCAGAAAGGAATGCTTTGGATCATCTACAGACCAGAGCACAGGTACATGAGTAGTCAAAGCCCCTCATAAGAACTTGGAAGAACTGAGGGCCCTGGGGGGTGTCCATGAAAACAACTGAAAAAAACCTCAAAAGCTTAGATCATTGCATCCTTCACCCACCTTAACAAAGAGTCAAAATCAAGTCATAGGCTTTGGAAATGAGCAAAACAACAAAAGAAAAAAAATCTGACCATAGACAATTACTTTGGTGCTATGGAGAATCAAAATACAACTCAGAAGATAATAAAGTCAAAGTTTCTGTCTCTACAACCTTCAAGAAAAATATGAATTGGTCTCAGGCTATAGAAGAGCTCACTAAAGATACTGAAAATCAGATAAGGGTCATAGAGGAAAAACTGGGACAAAAAATGAGAGCAATGTGGGAAAATCAAGAAAACCAAGTTAGTAGCTTGGTGAAGGAATTACAAAAAAATACTGAAGAAAATATCTTAAAAAGCAGTTTGGATCAAATGAAAAAAGGTCAATGAGGAAAAGATTGTCATAAAAAGGCAGAACTGACCAGATGGAAAAGGAGATACAAAAGTTCTCTGAAGTAAATAATTCTTTCAAATCTTAGCTTCAGCAATAAGAAAGGAAAAATAAATTGAAGGAAGTAGAATTGGGAAGGAAGAGACAAAACTCTTACTCTTTGCAGATGACATGATGCTGTACCTAGAGAATCCTAAAAACATCTTAAAAACTATTAGAAACAGCAACTTTAGCAAAGTTACAGGATATAAAATAAAACCCACAGAAATACTCAGCATTTCTATATATTACTGGCAAGATATAGCAGCAAGAGCCAGAAAGAGAAATTCAATTTAAAGTAACTTCAGACAATATAAAATACTTAGTAGTCTACTTGCCAAGGCAGACTCAGAAACTCTATGAAAACAACTATAAAAAACTCTTCATACAAATAAAATCAACTGCTTGTTAGCAATGAGCTAATATAATAAAAATGACAATTCTACCTAAAGTAAACTTATTTAGTTCCTTACTAATTGAACTTGCAAAAAAAAATTACTTTAAGGAGCTAGAAAAAAATGGTAACTTAATTCATATGGAGAAACAAAAAGTCAAGAATACCCATGGGTTTAATGAAAAAAGTGCAAAAGAAGGTGGCTTAGCCTTACCAGATCTAAAATTTTATTATAAATTTCAGTCATCAAAGCTGACTGGTTTTGGCTAAGAAATAGAGTGGTAGATTGTAATTGTTTTCAAAAAGTTTCTGAGTCTACCTTGGCAGGTAGACTCCCAAGTATTTTATACTGTCTGTTTTTCATTTGTTCTTTCTCTAATTTTTTTAGTTGCATATTTAGTTAATTGATTTCCTCTGTCTCTAATTTATTCATCTAAGCATTTAAAGATAAAATATATCCCCTGATAGCTGCCTTGAATGTATCCCATAGGTTTTGGTATATTGTTTCATTATTGTCATTATCTAGGATGAAGTACTTAATTCTTTCTATAATTCGTTGTTGGATCCACTCATTCTTTAAAATGAGGTTATTCAGGGGCAGCTAGGTGGTGCAATGGATAGAGCACCGGCCCTGGAGTCAGGAGTACCTGGGTTCAAATCCAGCCTCAAACACTTAATAATTACCTAGCTGTGTGGCCTTGGGCAAGCCACTTAACCCCATTGCCTTGCAAAACAAAATGAGGTTATTCAGTTTCCAATTAGTTTTGGTTCTATATCACCCTGGCCCAATATTGCACAGGATTTGAAAACACTTCTCAAACAAATAAAATCTGACTTAAATAACTGGTCAAATATCAACTGCCCATGGATAGGCCAAGCAAAGGTAATAAAAATGACAATTCTACCAAAAATTAAACTACTTGTCTAGTGCCCTACCAACCAAAATTCCAAAAAATTACTTTAATGAGTTAAAAAAAATGTAAGCAAACTCATATGGAGAAATAAAAAGTCAAGAAACTCTAGGGATTTAATGGATAAAAAGTGCAAAACAAGGTGGCTTAGCCCTACCAGATCTAAAATTATATTATAAAGCATCAGTCATCCAATCTGTCTGGTATTGACTAAGAAAGAGATTGGTGAATCCATGGAATAGATTAGAGCAATAGCAGGAAATGATTATAGTAATCTGCTGTTTGATAAACCCAAAGAGTCTAGCTATTGGGATATAAACTGTTGGGAAAATTGGAAGTTAATATGGAAGAAACTTGGATTAGACCAACACCTCACATCCTATACCAACATAAGATCAAAATGGATACATGATTCAGACATAAAAAAAAATATTAAAAGCAATCTAGGAGAACAAGGAATAGTTTACCTGTCAGATCTATGGAAAAGGAAGCAATTTGTGACCAAGAAACAGATGGAGAACATCATTAAAAATAAATTAGAAAATTTAATTACATTAAATTAAAAAGCTTTTGCACAGATAAAACCACTATAACCAAGATCAAAAGAAGTATAGTAAAGTGAGAAACAATTTTTATGACTAGTGTTTCTGACAAATGACTCATCTGTAAAATATACAGAGAAATGAGTTAAATTTTTTTTTAAAAAGAAGTCATTCCCCAATTGACAAATGGTCAGAGGATATACAAAGGCAATTTACAAATGAGGAAATCAAAGCAATCTATAGTCATATGAAAAATTGCCCTAAATCTCTAATTATTAGAGAAATGCAAATTAAAACATCTCTGAGGTACGACCACATACCTCTCACACTGGCCAATATGACCAGAAAAGGCAATGATCAATGTTGGAAGGGATGTGGGAAATCTGGGATACTAATACATTGTTGGTGGAGCTGTGAACTCATCTAACCTTTCTGGACAGCAATTTGGAATTATGCCCAAAAGGCAAAAAAAAATGTGCATATCCTTTGGGCATGTGATGGAACACTATTGTTCTATTAGAACCCAGGAGGGATGGGAATTTAGGGAAGCTTGGAAGCATTTGCACAAACTGATGCTGAGCAAGATGAGTGAAACCAGAACATTGTAACAGCAACATGGTAGTGGCGATCAACCTTAATGAACTTGCTCATTCCATCAGTGCAAGAATCAGGGACAATTTTGGGCTATGTGCAATGGAGAATACCATCTATATCCAGAGAAAGAAATGTGGAGTTTGACCAAATGATTTCTCCCTCATCACATTCAACTTAGATCAATGCCTACTATGGGAAAGACTAACAAACTGCCTTCTGTGGGGGAGTGCGGGAAGGGAAGCAAGATTGGGGAAAAAAATTGTAAAACTCAAAATAAATAAAACCTTTCTAAAATTAAAAAAAAAAGAAACAGAGCAGTGGATCAGTGGAATGGATTAGGTGCAAAAGAAGCCGCAGGAAATGATTATAGTAATCTGCTGTTTGACAATCTGAAAGAGCCCAGCTTCTGGGATAAGAACTCTCTCTTCAATAAAAACTGTTAGGAAAATTGGAAGTTAGTATGACAGAAACTTTGATTAGACCAATATCTCACACCTATACCAAGGTAAAGTCAAAATGGGTACAGGATTTAGAGATAAAAGACAACATTATAAGCAAACTAGGAGATCAAGGAGTAGTTAACCTATCAGATCTATGGAAAGAGAAGCAGTTTATGATCAAGGAAGAGATGGAGAACATCATTAAAAACAAATTAGATAATTTTGATTACATTCTATTAACAAGCTTTACAACCAAAAAATCCACTGTAACAAGATCAAAAGAAATGTAGTAAAATTGGAAACAATTTTTACAACTTGTATTTCTGACAAAGGACTCATTTCTAATATACATATATATATATATATATGTATATGTCAGATTTATAAAAAAAAAAAACAAGCCATTTCCCAATTGACAAATGGTCAAAAAATATGCAAGGGAAAATTACAGATGAGGAAATCAAAGCTATCCATAGTCATATGAATAATTGCTCTAAATCATTACTGATTAGAGAAATGCAAATTAAAGCACCTCTGAGGTACCATCTCACACCTATCAGATTGGCAAATATGACCAGAAAGGACAATATTCAATGTTAGAAGTCATGTGGGAAATCTGGGACACATATATTATTGGGGAGCTATGAACTTCATCCATCCTTTCTGGAGAACAATCTGGAATTATGCCTAAAGGGCAATTAAAATGTGCATATTCTTTGATCCAGCAATATTACTTCTGCATCTATACCCTGAAGAGATGATGAAAAAGGGTAAAAACATCACTTGTACAAAAGTATTCATAGCAGCCCTGTTTGTGGTGGCAGAGAATTGGAAATCACATGAATGTCCATCAATTGGGGAATGGCTTAACAAACTGTGGTATATGTAAGTCATGGAACACTATTGCTCTATTAGAAACCAGGAGGAATGGTAATTCAGGGAAG